>NC_133325.1:722161415-722465165 GCF_042186555.1 Aquarana catesbeiana | reverse complement strand
AATGATATCTGCTTTCTGTTTTTTGAGAAATGTGAGCACTGCTGTGCGTTTAATTATCCCGCATACCTCACACATTCCAGGTCATAAATTTAATATCTGCCATGGTGTTCATGGCTTGCTATGTGCATAAATATCATCAGGGTAGCATCTATAACATTCAAATATTGCATTTTCATTATATGTACAATTCTAATATTCACATAGGGGGTCATTTACTATAACTCCAGGAAGTACTGGGCACTATGGCAAATAATAGAGCCCATTTTAGCCAAATGGAAACAAAACGGCGAATTTGCGCATGAAAATCAGCGATATAAGCGGAGAACAAACGTTTGTAAATTCTAAATTGCCGCTAATTAGCGCTTCCGCGTATATACAAATGCCAATTCTTATCAAGTTGTTATATAGCACTGTACTGTAGCCATGATCCATGTATGTGAAAGAAACATTTTTTATCAGAGATGTGCTCTAGTTCCCGTGCATCTATTGATTTATATTGCAATTAGTATTCCTAGTTTTTTTTTCCTTCTTTTGCTAAGAAATGCAGTTCTGAATGATTATTACATAGTAATGTCTGCTATTCTGTAAAGTTACATGTATTAATCATTTAGGTTACCTATTTGTTGTATGTTGTTTTTTTCATGTTTTTGATTTATTATTTATTAATTTAGTTGACTATAAAGCAGTAATTATTTATGTTCATTCTTTAATAATACTACACTATTATGCAGGTCTTGTACTTAGCACAATGGCTTAGTGGTCTGCTTGGATATCTCCACACCACTCATGGTATGAGTTCAAACAACAGCCAACCTACCATCCACCAGCTGTGTTTATTTTTTCAGTGCACAAGTGAATTAAAATAAACAAACAAAGAAATGTAAACTGCCCTTTAGCTAGTGTGTGGTGTTTGGAATGTCACATCATAATATAATTGAATACTTACATACCATTGCATGCATTTAAAGAATTAATACAATAAAAACTTTCACATTAAACTGCATTGGCTACTTGGCAATCACCTATTTTCAGTAAATATATATACACATATATTTGTGTTGCTTTGGCTAATTGGCTAACTGGCATTCTCCTTTTCCCACCAATGCAATCTTTTAGGATTTTTCTGTGGGATTTGAACCCATGAGTCTTTCAATACCTGAATGTTTGAAGGTAGAGGTGCTAACTGCTAGCCTATTGGGCTGAGCACAATTATATATACAAAATACTTTTACTAGTGTTTGATGGTTTATATACCATACAAGAAAGTTTATCAAATGTAAACTGCTTGTTAGCTAGTGTATGGTGTTTTGGAGATTCACACCATAATATTAGTGAAGACTTATTTATTTTTATTTAAAGCGGGGGTTCACCTACACCGCCAAAAAAAAAAAAAAATATTAAAATCCAGCAGGTACAAATACTGCAGCTGCTGACTTTTAATACATGGCCACTTACCTGTCCCAGGGTCCAGCGATGTCTTCACTTCCTGATTCCCTCACCTAGGATGGTGGCGGCAGCTGCCAAGAACCGAGCGGGTTCTCGGCGTCCCCTGCCGCCACCATCCTAGGTGAGGGAATCAGGAAGTGAAGCGTTGCGGCTTCACTTCCTGGTTCCCTACTGCGCATGCGCGAGTCGCGCTGCGCATCCCTAGTGGTCGCCGCTCTCTCCTGGGAGCTGTGTGTTCCCAGCAGACAGCGCGGTCGGGAGGGGAAGAGGCATAGACTCCCATGGGAGTCCATGCCGGAAGTGGGTGCAAATACCTGTCTTAGACAGGTAACTGCACCCCCTGAAAGGTGCCAAATGTGACACCGGAGGGGGGGAGGGTTCCGAAAAGCGGAAGTTCCATTTTTGTGTGGAACTCCGCTTTAAGGTACTTCTATAGTGCCGTCAATTTACGCAGTGCTTTACATAAACATTATACACTAATATGGGCCCCTACCCTCAAGGAGCTTACAATCTAAGGTCCCTAACTCACATTCATATAATAGGGCCAGTTTAGACAGAAGCCAATTAACCTACCAGCATGTCTTTGGAGTGTGGAAGGAAACCGGAGTACCCGGAGGAAACCCACGCAGGCACAGGGAGAACATGCAAACTCCAGGCAGGTAGTCTTGTGGTGTGGTTGGGAATACGAACCAGCGACCATTTTAGCCAAATAAAATTTCAACAGGCGAATGTGCGAATGAAAAACTAGCGCTATTAGTGAGAAACACATGTTAGTAAATTCTAAGCTGGCGCTAATTAGCGCTTCCGCGTATATGCAAATGCCAATTCCTACCAAGTTGTTATATAGTACTGCACTGTAATCATGATCCATATATGTGAAAGAAACATTTTTATGTGAGATGTGCTCTACCTCGTGTGCATCTATTGATGTATGTTGCAATTAGTATTCCTAGTTTTTTCCTTCTTTTGCTAACTAATGCAGTTATGAATGATTATTACATAGTAATGTCTGCTATTCTGTAAAGTTACATGTATTAAACATTTAGGTTATCTATTTGTTGTATGTTGTTTTTTATTTTTTAATTTAGGTGACTATAAAGCGGTAATTATTTATATTCATTCTTTAATCATACTACACTATTATGCAGGTCTCATACTTAGCACAATGGCTTAGTAGTCTGCTCAGATGTCTCCACAGCACTCATGGTACAAGTTCAAATACCAGCCAACCTACCATCCCCCAGCTGTGTTTATTTTTTCAGTGCACAAGCGAATTAAAATGAACAAACAAAAAAATGTAATCTGCCCATTAGTTAGTTTGTGGTGTTTGGAATTTCACACCATAATAGTATTGAATACTTACATATAATTGCATGCATTTGAAGAGTTAATATAATAGAATCAGCCAAATTTAAAGTGCATTGGCTAATTGGCATTCACCTATTTTCAGCATATGCTGCTTTGGCTAATTGGCTAATAGTCATTTGCTTTTTTTTCACCAATTCAATCCTTTAGTATTTAGTGGGATTTGAACCCATGAGTTCTTCAAGGTAGAAGTGCTGACCGCTAGCCTATTGGGTGTAGCACAGTCATACATAGAAAATACATAGAAAATACATTCACTAGTGTTTGATGTTTCTTCTCCCCGAGCTGTCTCTCCTGCTGCCACCATCTTCTCCCGCTGATGTGTTCTTCAGCGCAGCCGGTTACCCACTAATAAAAAAAAGCCGCTCTTCTTGTGGCGGTCTTCTGTGGCCATCCGATAATGTCACCCGGAGAGTCCGCTCCATGGCTATGTAAGAGACACTACACAGCGGGTGACAACACAGCGGAGGAAGACCACCATGGAAGAAGAGCAGCTTTTTTTTATTAGCGGGTAACCAGCGGTGCGGAAGAACACAGCAGATGGCGGTGGCAGGAGAGATGGCTCTGGGAGAATACAGCTCGGGGAGAAGATGGTGGAGGGAGAGACAGTGTCTGGAGAAGATGGCTCAGGGAAGAAGACAGCTCAGAGCTATTCTACAATAAAAGACTAAAACTAAAAACCGGCTATTCATTTTTTTACATTTCACTGCTTTTTTTGGTGAATGGGTAGGGGTAAAATGTACCCCATACCTATTCACATAGGGGGCAGGATCTGGGAGCCCCCTTGTTAAAGGGGGCTTCCAGATTCTGATAAACCCCCTGCCTGCAGACCGACAACCACCGACCAGTGTTGTCGGGAAGAGGCCCTTGTCCCCATCAACATGGGGAAAAGGTGCTTTGGGGCATGTGGCCTGGTAAGGTTCAGAAGGGGAGGGTGCTCACTCGTCCCCCCCTATCCTGACCTCCAGGCTGCATGCTCAGGTAAGGGTCTGGTATGGATTTTGGGGGCCCCACATCAAATTTATTTTACATTTTGGTGTGGGGTTCTCCCTAAAGTCCATACCGAAGGGCCTGGTATGTACTGGGGGGACCCTACGACATTTTTTTCCTTGAATTTTGGAATTCCATACCATATTATTGAATAAGTACATACCATTGCATGCATTTGAAGAGTGAAAATATGGAATAAAGCAAGCTGATGTGCTTTGCCTAATTATGCTTCTGAGTACAATGCACACTTCTGGGAGGTGATGCTGTCAGTGGGATTTGAATTCATGGCTTGAACTTTTGGGGGCAGCAGGGTATACCGCTATGCTACAGAGCTGAGCACTTACCTACAGAGAAAATACATTTACTAATGTTTGATTCAATACAATAATGTTTTGCATTTCAGACATTAATATTATAGTAACAGCCATGCTCGTGCCGATGTGGCATTGGCTAATAGGCATTTGCCTCTTTTCAGCATATGCTGCTGAGTACAATGCAAGCTTTCAGTAGGTGATACCATCTGTGTGATTTTCAGCAATTTGAGCACAATTATATTGAGAACATATGTTTACTAGTGTTTGATGGTGGGACTACTTTATATTCTAGGTATAAAATAGTACTCAGCACAGTGACTTAGGCACCTTTCACACTTGTGCGACCTGAAAGTTGCGAGATTTTAATGCAACTTTAAGCAATGCCTATGTAATCTTGAGGTCTATGGACACAGGAGTCACAGGGAAAGACACACAACTTTCCCATGATTTTGCATCAGCAATTTTGCCGCAATTCCAGGGAATGCCTGTGTAAACTTGAGGTCTATGGACCTCAACTCGCATCAAAGTCAGACCAAAGTAGTACAGGGACTACGTTGAAGTCAGTGTTACTTGAAGTTGCACAGATATGAATGGTACACATTAAAAATCATGGGGTATGACTTGTCATACGACTCTGATATCCAAAGTCGCACAAGTGTGACTCAGCCCGACTTTGTCAGCGATTTCAGAGACATCAGTGCACTTTCCTGCACAGATGTCTAGTGAAATCACATAGGTCCCAACTGTTCTCCTTTAAGAAGGTGTCCTATGCCTACCTACTTTTGCTAATAGGTGTCCCTTATACCCATCTCAAAAAGTTGGGAGGTAAGAAATCGCCCCCTGAAGTCGCCCAAAGTAGTGCAGGAACTACTTTTGGGAATCGTTGTGGTGTCGCACCATTTCGGACAGTTCCATTGCCATCAATAGGCGCCGATTTGGCCTACAATTTGACATGTCAATTCAGACCTATGTGAACATGGGTGAAGTTGCATAGATATTAGAGCTGCACGGTTCTGGCCAAAATGAGAATCACAATTTTTTTGCTTAGAATAAAAAGATCACGATTCTCGCGACGTAAAATCTTTCACATTATCCCACAAAAAATTGGGCTAACGTTTCTTTTTTTTTTTTTTTTTTTAATTCATTAAAGTACTTTTTTCCAAAAAAAAATTGCATTTGAAAGGCGCAAATACAGTGTGACATAAAATATTGTAACAACCACCATTTTATTCTCTAGGGTCTCTACTAAAAAAATATATATATAATGTTGGGGGGTTTTAAGTAATTTTCTAGCAAAAAAAATGATTTTAACCTGAAACCAACAAATGTCAGAAAAATGTTTAGTGTTTAAGTAGTTAAACTTTCCTCACTTACACAGAAATCTATTTCATTGACAAATTGTTACAAGGTTTCTAGTTAAGAATGTTCTAATTCTTGGCAGAGTTCCTGGTTTTTCGGCTGTGGCTTCAGAAGAGCAGAGAGAGTTCTTTGCATAGCAAGAATCGTGAAACTCTTTTTTCAAGATCGTAAAGGGGAAAAAAATCACGATGGCGATTAATCGTGCAGCTCTAATAAATATGCATGGAAATCAAGGGGGACAACTTTTCATGTGACTCTGAGGTCCAAAGCTCCATGAAAAGTCACCCAAGTGTGAAAGTAACCTAATGCGATTAATTGATAACACCTTTGAATAAGGCCCCATTTGCACTTGTGCGACCTTAAAATTGCACAGCTTTGTCATGACTTGAAGCAATGTCTGTGTAATCTTGTGGTGTATGGACCTCAAATTGCATCAAAGTCAAACCAAGGTAGTGCAGGGACAAATTTGCTACACCTTCAGGATGCACAAGTGACAATAGGGCCAAATTCAAAGGTGTTATCCTTGAATCTCATTCATACTGCTGCGACCTGAAAGTCACACTATTTTGCTGCCACCTTGCCGCTGCAACTTGGCCCCAACTTCTGGGAATGCCTGTGTAATATTGTACCCGATATACCTTAAGTCACACCAAAGTAGTACAGGGACTACTTTGAAGTTGGTGCGACTTAAAGTAGCACAGATATGAATGGTTGTCATTGAGAATCATGGGGTACAACTTGTCATGCAAGTCAAAGGTCCAAATTTGCTGGAAAATTCACCCAGCTGTGAAACAAGTCATATATATTTTAATAAAAGGAGCTCTCATTTATACTTGCATAGTCCTTACTGATTTACATCAGCAGAACAAATGCAGGAAGTGATGCGTGCACATGGGACGGAAGCAAATGTGTGGTGATGCCAAACAAATCACTGAACCCCACCCACACCAAATCTAACTATGACATCCACCCTGCATTGATTAAGTACAAGTACATATCCTACACTTACCCGGCCAATGAGCAGCACCTCCTCTCTGCTAAAAAGACCTCACCATGTCCACCTCGATGGAGATCCTGACCAGCACAGGAACTTCTGGGTGCATACAATGAATAATTTCCAGGTCAGAAGGTGAAACCACGCTTTTGATTGCAGCTGCGAATATTTGATCTCAACCATGATTAGTATTTTTTTATTTTCAGATATGCAAATCTGTATTTCTACATATATTTGAAGGTAAACTTAAGGGAGTTTGCTAAGAAATGGTGTCCCTGGGTTAGCAGCAGGTGAATTACAAAGGCAAAAGGCCCAGTTTGAGCCCTGGTTCACACTGACAGAGGGAGGAAATCGTTCAGCTGAACTCCCACAATTTCATTCCTGCATGTCAGTCTCGACTGTGGGGGCAACATCAGAGACATCAGTGCAGGTTTCTGCACCAATATCAATACAAATCGCACCAATTAGAACAGTGCAATTGCCACAGATTTGACATGTCAAATCACACCAATGTAAACCAGAGCTGACACATTCAAACACTGCCTATCCACCAGCTGAATTCATTACCTGCAATTCTCCACAGCTGTTAATGATAAAGGTGGAATCTTTATATATAACTTGCAGTTGTGCAGAAGCCTAGGTTTACATTGGAGCGATTGGTCATGCAATTTAAGAGATCAATTCGCATGACTATTGGCAATGGCACTGTTCCAATTGATGCAACATTTTTTTTGTGGCACCGCATCAATTTGCTAAAGTAGTTCCTGCACTACTTTTGCCGATTTCAGGTGCGACTTCAATAGACATTAGTGTATGAAGCCACCTGAAATCACACTGACCTTGCTACTTCAAGTGAGTAGCAATTTCAAAGTAGCATGTGAACCAGGGCAGAGATTAGTTTTTTGGTGCACAAATACATATTGAAATAAAATATAAAAAAGAGATATTGCACTTTCCCAAAACCACCACCCACAAAAACTAAAGAAATTAAAAAAACACACACACACACACACACACACACACCTTTTATTTTACCAGCAGAAAAAAAAATAAATTTACATTTACTAGCTTCAAAAAAATTTGGACAGGATATATGGTAATACATTTAGCAACGGCATTTTAAGGGCCCTGCTCATAGGAGCTTACAATCTAAAATTAGACAAAACCTTAGAGTGGACATAGCTTTAATTTCAGTGTATAACGGGCAACACATCACATTATTATCTGAAAGATTATAGAAACATACTTAACAGTCATTCTTACAAAGCATTCCAACATAATATTGCAAAAGACTTATTCAAAACACCCACCACCAGCCCACAATCCACACATACATACATTGGTGACCATGTTCTGCTGGAAGCTGCATTTTGGTGTACACGATTAAACGAGATCAAAAATAGTAGGTCAGCAGATGCTTCCAAACGATGTTTGCATGATCAGACAGGAACAATACACACACAACATTGACAGCATGGCCACATAAACCCACTTTTGATTGAAAACATGCACAAGAATTTCATCAAATCTCCCAATATCATTCCTTCTCCCTCACAACAAAAAACCTGACCTTCTCAGGCCAAATGAATCCCCCTACTGCAGGCCTTTATATAAGAGAGGTTGTATTGTTAGCACACTGACACACCCAATAGAAGTACACGCCCACCAGTATCTTTCAATCTGTCTCTTCATGTATGTCTAAAGTGATTGCACCTGATGAGCAGGAACACATAATAGGATTTGCATCTGTGTTAGCCCTTGGCTATGTGCATCAAATCTCCAACTACAGGACAAAGATCAAAGTCCATTTGCATCCACATAAACAAAGCAACAGTCCTAAAATTTGAAATGTCCAAGTCCCTGAGCATGATTAGTGCTAATAAACATTAACATAAGTCCCTGGCTGCAATGAGCTTCCAATATAAAGTCCAAATTGAACGTTCTTACATTAGAACCTATTTCGACAGGAGACAAATAAGATGCCAGCATGTCTTTAGATTGTGGTGAGAAACCCACACAGGGAGAACATATAAACTTCAACACAAGTATTAGCATGTTGGGGAATTGAACCAACATCCCAGGTGCTGCTAGACAGAACTGCTACCCACTAAGCCACCAGGCGGCCCCGCACATGTTCTCTGCATCTCTGTGGTGTGAACCAGCCCCAAGTCCATAGCCATGCTCAGTGTCACAAGCAATATACAATATATTGGCCTAAGTATTGGGATGCCTGCCTTTAAACACACATGAACTGTAATGGCATCCCATTATTAGTATTGGGTTCAAAACTCATTTGGCCCACCCTTTGCAGCTATAACAGCTTCAACTCTTCTTGTCCACAAGGTTTAGGAGTGTGTCTATGGTAATGTTTGACCATTCTTCCAAGTGCATTTGTGAGGTCAGGCACTGATGTTGGACGAGAAGGCCTGACCTACAGTCTCCTCTCTAATTTATCCCCAAGGTGTTCTGTTGTGTTGAGGTCAGGACTCTGTGCAGGCCAGTCAAGTTCCTCCACCCCAAAATCACTCATCCGTGTCTTTATGGACCTTGCTTTGTGCACTGGTCCAAATGATTTGGTGGAGGGGGATTATGGTGCGGGGTTGTTTTTCAGGGGTTGGGCTTGGCCTCTTAGTTTCAGAGAAGGGAACTCTTAAGGCGTCAGCATACCAAGACATTTTGGACAATTTCATGCTCCCAACTTTGTGGGGACAGTTTGGGGAAAGCCCCTTCCTGTTCCAACATGACTGCACACCAGTACACAAAGCAAGGTCCATAAAGACATGGATGAGCAAGTTTGGGGTGAAGAAACTTGACTGGCCTGCACAGAGTCCTGGCCTCAACCCGATAGAACACCCTTTGGCTGAATTAGAGTAGAGACTGCAAGCCAGGCCTTCTCATCCAACATCAGTGCCTGGCCTCACAAATGCACTTCTGGAAGAATGATTAAACATTCCCATAGGCAGACTAAACCTTGTGGACAGCCTTCCCAGAAGCTGTTCTAGCTGCAAAGGGTGGGCCAAATCAAATTTTAACCCTACGGACTAAGACTGGGCTGCCATTAAAGTTCATGTGTGTGTAAAGGCAGGCATCCCAATACTTTTGGCTATATAGTGTATCTGGAAAAGACTTACAATGGTGGTGGAACCCTCCTACACATAACTACTACATTTAGACATAATTATAGGACCTGGGAGATGAGACAACTTCTCCACATGCAGTAACATGGTTGGGATTTGAACCCAGACCCTCAGAGGTACTAAGCAGAAGTTCTAACCTCTAAGCCACAGAGCTGCCACATGTGAGAGCCTCCTACACATAACTACACATAAATACACATAAAAAAACACATAAATACTGCATTTCTATGGACATACAAGTGATGGAATTACATTACTCAAGAGTTATTCTTCTTGATTTATTCTGTGATATTTGGTGTTTTTTTGTGGGTGAGAGTAGAATATTACCCTCAAATTTTTGGGAATTACATTTTGATTTCTGATGTTGGTACACATATCACATTTTTTGGGCTCAAATTATGAATATTTGGAAATAATAAAAAGCACAAAAAATTGTGATTCATTTTAAATTTTCATCAGCAATGGTATTGTTTGTGGATTATAAAGACACCTGTGTGAGTTTGGGGTAAAGATTGTTGTGAGATGAAGAATAACAAGTGAAAGTGACAGAGAAAAATATATTTTACCAAAACATCAAAACATTCCACATTGTAGCATTCTTAAAATCAAAATATTTTAAGTAGAAGCAACAATGTTGCAAAGGAAAATTTATTTCACAGAAAGATACATTTCATCTCAACATTAAAAGGTTTTTTTTGTGAAAGTTAGAATTGTTCCATTAGAATCAATGACTGAAACTTCATTTGGACTAAATTAGAGCAGATTTTAACTCCCAAAAAATGCTCTCTAATTAGCTCTCATTTTGGTATTTACTATACCTCCAGGTAAAAAAGACACTTGAGTTAAAATGAGAGTTATTTTCAGGTCTGAGCATGCTCAGTTGTGTTGGCACCTAGTTGTCCAAAACGGGGAATTTTTCACTTTTCAGACTTTTAAAGATATTTCAGTGTAGAAATCACTTTTTCACACAGTTTAAAAGCAGATCATCTTTAAATAATATACCGCATATTTTAGTACCATTTAGGCAATTATATCATGCTCTAAACATTATTTCCATGTACAATTCTCTAGGTTTTAGCAGAGTAAGGGTTTGGGCTCTATTTAGTTTCAGGGAGCTATAGTAAATTCGATTTTGGGAGTATTTTCTCACCAGCGCTATAGTGAATACCGTTTTAGCGCGAATTAGCGCTATTAGCGCTAATTCGCGCTAAATTGCCGCGAATTAGCGCTAATTCGCGGCAATTTGCACGAATTAGCACCATAGCGCTATAGTAAATGACCCCCATTATAACCATGTGCTTTTGGGCTTGTTTTCCAATATATAAACATGTGCACAATGGTGCCTTTTCCCCCAATGCTCTGATCTGATGATCTGGCATTTTCCTTCCCTCCCAGCTTCTCACCTCCCCAATTAGGCGGAAGCATGCAATACCCAATAACCAAAGTTCGGTCCATCTGCCAGCTTTCCAAAGGAAAGGAGGTGGCTGGAGGTACATTTTTTTGAACAATGTTGTCATGAAAAAAAACTATAGTGAAAAAAAGGCTGCACGTGTGAGAGCAGACATCCACAAAAAGACTTGGGGTTGTAATTGTAGCGAAAAGCTGTTCTACAAAGTATTGACTCAGGGGGGCTGAATACAAATGCACGCCACACTTTTCACATATTTATTTGTTAAAAAATTGTAAAACCATTTATCATTTTCCTTCCATTTCACAATTATGCGCCACTTTGTGTTGGTCTATCACCTAAAATCCCAATTAAATACATTTTTGGTTTTTAACATGACAAAATGTGGAAAATATCAAGGGGTATGAATACTTTTTCAAGGCATTGTATATAATGTTTATTCACTGTTTGCACAGATTGTTTTATATCATGGAATTTTTTGGTAATCACTGGGTGGACTATATATTCATATATTTATTTTTTTTGTCAAATGTATTTTTTTTATAAGATAAATTCTGGCTATTTGATTTATATGCATTGTTCGTATGTTAATGCTGCACATTTTAATTTATATGCTATGGCGTCAACACTGCCCTCTGCCGAGGCACTTCTGGTAAACTTTTAAAAAGGGCTGTGCAAATAGCAACTTTAGTATTGCATTGTAACATTATCCTAGACATTGACAGTCTCTTAGGAAACATATTGTTTTATTTAATTAGTGGATGGCTGCAGATCCAAGTGTGGTTTTCTTGGTGACAAATTCTCTTTGATGCAGTGTGTTTTTACCTAAAAGCTGAATAAAAAAATGCAAATCTCATTTCATAACTGTTTCATGCTGTCAACCATTTGATGAATAGACTCCTATGAATGCAGTATTCACTTCACTGCCTATCAAGCACTCTAGACAGAAATTGGCTATTGGTGAATTTCCCAACAATAATTCAATAGTCAGTCATTTACCTCAAAAGAAAGCTCACAAGTCATTGCAAGTCTTCTTGAAATAATCCACAAAGTGTTTCTTTGATGAATGTATCTGTTTTAAAAGTGACATTTGCAGAATCTAGGCCACTGAGAGGATACAATTAAAAATCTCTCATACAGAGAAATCATTTGGTCTGCTGCATTCATGTATTTTAACTTTCCTTGTGATTTCCCACTGACATATTCAGGTCGATTCAATATAAAGTACTATAGCAAAGCCCATCAAGATAAAAAGAGCACCCACAAAAAGTTTGCTCTACAATGCACAAGTCTCTAAACTGGGGTAGTAATATGTTAACCCTCTGTTGATGCAAAAGTGAAGCCCCGCTTATCCGTTGAGTTGAAAGAAAAGATTTCCAACTTACCTGGTCAGGGGTGACACTAAGAATAAGTCATGATTGTCACCTTCATCACCTTAAAGTTACACCAAAGTCACATTTAAAAAAAAAATTATATTAAAGTGTGTATTGTCAACTCAAAAAGTATGTAAGCAGGCTGAGTTCTATGCTACCTCAGCCAGGAATGTGTTAATATGTTAGTGTTAAAATACTTCCCAATTCCTTCTTGGTGGTCTTGTTTGAGTCTGACCCACTGTTCCTGTGCTGTATAAAAATGTGACAGGGGTCCGATGCAGTGAGTAAATCCTCGTACACACGATCAGACTTTCCGACAACAAAACTGTGGAATTTTGTCCGAAGGGTGTTGGCGCAAACTTGTCTTGCATACACACGGTCACACAAATGTTGGCCAACAATTACGAATGTAGTGACATACTAGACATACTATGTGGTTTTTCGGCTCTTTAGTGCCACCCTTTGGGCTCCTTCTGCTAATTTTGTGCTAGTAGAAGTTTGGTGAGTGTTGATTCATGCTTTTCTTTTCGCGTTTTTCATTTATCGCTTTTCAGTTCGTGCTTTTCAGTTTGTTTCTGGACGGCCGTTCATCAACCAGACATAGTGCGGAATCGGAGGAGATAACGTGTTATTTATTTTTGGCCTTGGAGTTAACATTATTTTTTTGGTTGAATAATGATTTGATTTGGTAAATTTTCTATATTTTTGGATGCATAGAATGCACTTTTTGGTTATTTTCTATTGCCAGATAGCATGTCTAATTATTTTTTTTAATGCACAATAAAAAAAATGTGGAGAATAATACTTGGCTATGTGTTTTACTTCAAATGACAGTGTGGGAGTAGGCAGTTACATTTTAATACAATATAAAATTGACAAGGGACACCAACATAGTTGTATCCTTGTTCTTAAAAACTACGGGATAATGGTGTTGCGGTATCTTGCACAAAAAAAAAAAAAAAATAATAATATTATTCTTGATATCACTAGAAAAAAAAAGCCTTTGAAAATTCGCTTGCAAAAACTCCATCAGTATCACCAGCAAAGCAGCTTCATTATTATCCTTTTAAAGAAGAAGAGAATTGTGCGCTGCATTTGGAGATTTCATCATTTTCCAAGTCACGAACATTAATTCTCTATTTCGAATGTTAGTTTACAAGACCGACAGCGTCTGCTTCCGAGCATGCATGTTTGTACTTTGGATTTTTGTCTGAGAGACTTGTGTACACACGATCGGAAAGTCCGACAACACACATTTGTTGGCGGAAAATTTGAGAAAATGCTAGCCAACATTTGTTGGCAGAAAGTCTGACAACAAATGTCCGATGGAGCATACACATGGTCGGACTTACTGCCAACAAGCTCACATCCAACATTTCCCATTGGAAAATCTGATCGTATGTACGTGGCATAAGAGTGTGGGGGTGTGCGTAATACAATACATGTTGCCATTACTGGAGTCCATCCTCACAGCCTACTACACAAGCCGGAGCACCTATGGATAAAGAGCCTTCTACAGAGTATGTGACCACTGTGATCTACAAATCACCTGAAGATGCCAGATCAGGAGTTGTTCCATAATGGACTTTATTCTGTGCAGGTATACTGGGGCAGCCATCAAGCCTGAATTATGGATTAGGGATGTTAGGATTAGACTGTATACTTTGTTTTGTATGCTGCAAATTTCCAGCAAAGTTTTTGAAATTTTGTCCTTGCCTGATCAGAAGTTGCTCAGTTGGTGTAGTGCAAGCAAATGGCACACATAGTCTACAGCTCAGGTCAGTTAAACACATTGGGATATGAAAACAACTGTACAAGAGTTAATACAGTGTGAAGATGCAAGTGGTTACCCAGCGGTCTGATGATGTCACATCATCCAATCAGAGGAAACTTTGTATTCATTGATAGAAAATATTATGTATAGTACAGCAGGGGGAAGGGGATAATAACGGTGCCAAAGACAATTTAGAACACAATTATTATAAAAATATCAAATCTTTATTAATATATGTAGCAATAACTCTCGGTGGAGCTGCTGGTTTAAGCGGGCTTGTTACCTTCACTCTCGACACCCCTGCTTCACCGTCACCGGGTCTAGGGTTCCGTTGAGTTTACCTCTGGACTATAAAAGTGCCAACACTTGAATACGTTTTCAATGCTTTATTGAACCAAGTAACAAAGGAAGTAGCAGGAAAGAGGCAGGAGGGAAGCTACAGGGAAGCTCAAATACCTTTCTTTAGGATTCTTGAGAACATCCTTTAAAGTTGAATATTGAATCTTCGCTCGCCTGAATAGGCCTCTCTCACTTGCCTAGCAGCCAGTACGTAGCACGAACAAAAGTCTCTGCCACAGACTTGCTTGAAATAAATCAGTACAATCCTCTGCCACATGATGTATTAAACTTTACGGTGAATGTCAGACACAGTACTTGAACCTTTAAGCCAACCCGGCAGTACTATGCTGTAAAACTACTTTAGGATACGTCCTCCAACCGAGTCACCAGGCCCCTCTCCAGACCAGCACTCTGCATGATCCTTCCATGACGGGTCCTCCCCTGGGATCTCCTCGGTTGTCCAGCTTCTTTACTCTGGATAGACAGCTCAGGATCATTCCTCGGCTGCTGTGGTAGGCCCCAGACATGCTTCTGGGCCCACCCACGCGCCGCATCGGAACGGAGGACCATGAGGTAGCACTCTAACGCATACCTGTCGGCCAGGAGGGCCAGCAGGTGGCTGAAAATTAACCCCAAAACATGGCAACTGTCCCATAAATACCCTCTCCCAGAATGCAACTCAGAAGACCACCTCCACCGAGTTGTCTCTGGGACAAAGGAGCACCCATACGCTTCGACGCGTTGACTTTCCAACACCAGCCAATGGTAACAGCGACACCCACCGGCTCAGTGTGGAACCAACACGCAACATCAGCCAAGCTGGAACAGAGGCAAATCTAACTCCCCTAACAAGCAATTTACTAAATTTACCTATCAGTTGGTAGATCATAAATCTACCAGCTCTATATATACAATTCTAAAAGACATAGTTCAGACACATATATTATATGTAAAAAATGAACAAGGAGCACTTTACAGTTTTGTATAGTGACCGACACCAAAGATGTTGAAAGGTAGTCCATGGTCAATTCATCCCAACTAGTTTTGCCAATACATTGGCTTCATCAGGGGAATAGATAGGTAGTAAAAAGGAGTAAAGACACTAGAAAAAAATTAAGAAAAGAATCAATCGTAAAAATGATAACACTGATGAAATGAGCAATTGAAAAAAAGGGAGATCACTGGATTGTCCAACCTAGACCTAACGCTTCCCAATGAACCACCCCACAGACATACCAAGTAAGGGTCCCAGGACACGGAGCAGGCACAGTCAGGCAACCGGGGGCACTGGTCAAACTCAGCCCTGTATTTGGCTACAGAGGGCCCAGAAAGTGCCTATAAAAATTGAAAAGTAACACATTGATAGAAACTACTTAAATGGATTCATTATTATTCACATAGGTTAATAAGCCTCAAATACATACCAAAGATAGGAACATGTGGGAAACAAAGGAATGCGCTGGATGGATCAGGGTGTAATGTTTGGATGTAACAGAGTCAAAGGACATGTATTGGAACCAAGAAAACTGAAACAACAATATAATGCAAAATCGCAGCATTAGTGTTGATGTTGGTGGTGCTTTAAACAGAAAGCACCATTTATGTGGCAAGCAGGAACTTGGAAATATCAATAATATATATGTAAAGGCGCTTACCAAGCATTCACAAACGCCAGTGAAAGCAATAGAGTGCTTAATAAACTGGAATCAGGCAGTAGGGAGAGCTGAACAGGGGAACCCTGCAAAGGGCTTCCAAAGAAGTCCAGAAGACTTGGTTATCTAAATAAAAAATCCTTGTCAAAAGAAGTTTATTGAGTATACAATGTTATAAAGATACATAAAGATACATAAAGTAAGTTTACAAGGATCTATAAAGTAAGCTCATTGTTTTACAGTAGGGTTTATATAGGTAAATATCATGAAATTTCAAATATTAAACATTGGGTTCACGTAAACCTAAATTAAAGATATATATCATTTCCTTAGTTACTTTTGTAGGTATTTAAATGATTTATACCTACTATACATATTGTTTACAAGTAGAGTGTATATAGGTCAAATAAATTCTGATAATGAGCTTTAATCATAAGGTGGAGAAAAGGAAAGAGAAAGAAGAAAAAGGGTTGAAAGGTAGAGGTATGGTCCACAAGGTTGTCCCGCTCGTCAGTTTATTATTCTTTTTAGTTCTCTTTGAAGCCTTAGAATGGGTGTCTCTGTAAGTCATTTAATCTGTTACCATGGCAACAGGACAGAGTCATTGAAATTTGACAGGAACTGTTGTTTTATCCAAGGATGCCAAAGTTTTTCAAATTTTGGAATTTGATTTTGATCGATGGCTACCATCTTAGCATGGGACATTGTATTATTCATTCTGTGAATTGTTTCTGCTAGTACCAATGTAGGAGATTTCCATGCCTTGGCCACTGTTTGTTTTGCAGCCGTTATTAGTTGGATCATAAGTTTGAATTGAGAGAGTGTTAACCATTCCGGTTTTAGATTAAGTAAAGTTAAATATGGATCTGGTTGTATTATTTTTTTAAATATTTTAGATGCAATCACGAAGACTTCCTTCCAGAAGGTTTGGATTACTGGGCACGTCCACCATATGTGTAAATATGTGCCTATTTCTGGGCATCCTCGAAAACAAAGAGCTGAGGTATTAGGTGAATATTTTGCCACTCTAGCGGGTACAAGGTACCAGCGAGTTAGGACTTTATAATTTGTCTCCAGTGCTAAGATGTTGGGTGAAGATGACTTAGATGTGAGCCATATGTTAGACCAGTCCGTGTCTTCTAAAGTTCGTCCCAGGTCCTCCTCCCACCTCTGAACGTAAGAGGGTCTATTAAGATTTGCTACTCCATATAATTGATTATAAAGTGATGAAATTGTACCTTTAGCAAATGGATCTTTTGTACAGATTGATTCAAAAATGGATAATTGGGATAATGGTGTATCCCCCTTTAGGAATGGTGTATAGAAATTTTTGATTTGGAGATATCTAAATATCTCAGAGTTTGGTAGATCATATTTTTCTCTAAGCGATGGGAATGAAAGGAATGATTTAGATGCTATGAAGTCATTTAGTGTCTGAATGCCTGATGTTGTCCAAGCTTTAAAAGAATTTGGGTAGATCCATGCCGGATAAAGGCCGGATTTCTGATAAAAGAAAGGAGAGGATTGTGTGGAGATTGTAACTGATATTTGGTTTTTAGTTTATCCCAGAGAGATAAGAAGTGTTTAGTTATGGGATTATGAATTTTAAAGCGGTCTTTAGGATCAAGCCATAATAAATTTGATATTAATAGAGGGTCATTTTCTGAAGCCTCTATAAATACCCATAATGGGATTTCCTGTTTTGCATGGTATTTGGACAGACTGGCCAAATGTGCTGCTCTGTAGTAGTTAGTAAAATTAGGGTATCCCAGGCCTCCTTTATTTTTGGGAAGATGTAGTGTGTGTATAGGTATACGTGGTTTAGAAGATCCCCATATAAACAAAGTTGCTCTTTTTTGTACTATTCTCAAAAAATAGGAAGGAATTGGAATAGGGAGGACTCTGAATAGATAAAGCAATTTGGGTAGAATAGTCATTTTGATTGCATTAATCTTCCCTATCCAGGATAAAGGAAGTTGCGACCATTGTTTTATTAGATTTGTGATCTGTCTTAATACAGGAGGATAATTGGTTGAGAATAAGTCAGAATGAGATGCTGTTAAATGAATTCCAAGATATGGGATTGATTTTTCTGCCCATGTGAATGGGAGTGCAGCCCTAGCCGGGATCAATTCCATGTTTGTGAGTGAAATATTAAGCACTAGGCATTTCTTAGGATTAATCATAAGGCCGGATAGGGCTGCAAATCCATCAAGAGCTGGTATTAAGTTAGGACCAGAGACCTGTGGTGATGATAGAAAAAGTAATATATCGTCTGCAAATATACATAATTTGTGTGTAATACCTCCTACTTCAATGCCAGTTATAGTTTGGTTTGTTCTGATGTATTGGGCCATGGGTTCGAGTATAAGGGCAAATAATAAGGGAGATAATGGGCAACCCTGTCGGGTACCTCTTTCGATATTAAAGGCTTCAGATTTGTATCCAGCATATTTTATATAGGCTTTGGGTTTATTATATAATGCTTTGATCCATGTTAAAAAGTGGGGTCCAAAACCCCACTTTTGTAATGAATATTGCATATATTGCCAGGATACTGTGTCAAATGCCCTCTTAATATCGAGAGATAGAAAACATAAAGGGATTTTCCGTTTTTTAGCAATATGTGCCAATAACACTGCCCTGCGTATATTATCGCCTGCCTGTCTATTTGGCATGAAGCCTACTTGATCTCTATGTATTAATTTTCCTATAATGCTATTGAGGCGTTTTGCTATTATTTTTGCTAATAATTTAATATCGAGGTTTAACAGAGAGATAGGCCGATAATTCACACAGGAAGTATCATCAGAAAGGGGTTTTGGGATCATACAAACAATTGCCATTAGTGTTTCTTGCCGAAAAGAATGTCCATCTAGAAGTTTGTTAAATGTTTCAGTGAGAATGGGAGAGAGTATTTCTGAGAATGTTTTATAGTATAAAGCCGAGTAGCCGTCTGGGCCTGGTCTTTTGTTAAGTTTTAGGTCTTTTATGGCGTTAGCAACTTCATCTATAGTTATAGGCTCATCCAAACTGCTTTTTTGATTCTGAGATAACTCAGGTAAGGTTATTTTTGAGAAGAAGGATTCAGCTTCTGTAGGATTAAATTCATTGTTTGTCTTGTATAAAGTTGCGAGATGTGAGTGAAATTTATGGACTATTTTAACTGGATTACAAGTGTAAACATTTTTTTATAATTTCAAACGTATTGGTTTGAAAGATTTGTTAGTTGAATTTAATGCCCGAGCCAAATATGTACCTGGTTTGTTTGTATTCATGTAGAAATTGTGTTTGGAGCGTTTGAGGGATTTATCAACTGACTCAGTGAGAAATAGATCGTATTCCAATCTAGATTTTTCCAGATGAGATTTTGTACTCTGAAATGGATTATCTTGAAATGATATGTAGGCTGCATTAAAATTGAGTTCTAGTTTTTTTGCTAGATTTTTGCGTTCCCGTTTAAATAGTGCCATTTGTCTTTGTATTGTACCACGCAAGACAGGCTTATGAGCTTCCCACAGTGTTATTGGGGAGATGTCTGTTGTATTATTAATTGATATGTATTCCTTTAAAGCTTGTTCAATGGCCATCTGATGTAGTGGGTGTTTGAGCATTATGTCCGGTAAGTACCACGTTGGGTCATGCGCTTTTGGTATGGCTGAGGCTATAGTAGTGTATACTGCATTATGATCAGACCACGGAATCGGAATTATATCTGATGCAATAATTTCTGGTATCATTCCTATTGTTAGAAAAATATGATCTATTCTGGTGAAGGTTTGATGAGGGTGCGAGAAATAAGTGAATTTCTTTTTCATTGGGTTACTTTCTCTCCATGAATCTACCAAATTGTATTTGGAAAGAAGTTGAGAAAAAGGTAATCTAGAGGTTATTTTGGATGGTGTAAAAGGTGATCTAGAAATGGGAGGAGGACCTGGTTCGAATCCCCACACATTATCACTGTTCCTATTTTGTGTGTATTAATCACTTGTAATATATGTGAGAGGAATGGTGTAGGTTGTTTGTTAGGAGCGTAGTAGGAAATCACCGTGATTGCTGTATCCATTATATAACCCATGAGTATCAGGTATCTACCTTCTGGGTCTTTAATTTCTGATGATAAGGTGAATGGTGTGGATCGGTGAAATGCAATTAGAGTTCCCCTTTGCTTGGTACAGGCAGAAGCCGTGTAAATTTGTTGATAAAAAGGAGAAATATATTTTGGAGTAGAATCTTTGGTGAAGTGTGTTTCTTGGAGGCATACTATGTGAGCCTTCTTGTTATGGAAAGTACGGAAGGCTTTGGTCCTTTTTTGAGGGACATTTATTCCCTGAACATTCAGGGAAAGTATATTCAGTGGTGCCATGGCAATAGATCAAATAGTTTTGACTTACTTTTTGTTATGCAGAGCTGACTGCGCAGATCAACCTGTGTGGACTGAAGAGATGAATAGATAGAAAAGAAACCAGTGAATTCTGGAGTAAAGAGTAAACAAAAAACATATGAGATTAGATGATACATTGTATAAATTATTTTTTGCAAGTAATCACAATTTACCCGTGAAAGAGAATAAATATCTCTCTCAGGGGAATAAGTGCCTTCGTCACACTCCCACATAATATGGTTGGGAGAATGAGGAGGGCTAATGGGGGTACACGGATCTTCCGCTTACAGGAGAGAAGTGCTATGTCAAAAGACATCAAAATGATGTTTCATTAATTGGAGTGCAGAATATAGTTTTTGTTGAAATTATTTATTCCAGGGTGGTTGTATATGGTTAGTCTTGCCCTAGGCTAAATAATTCAGTTAGAAAGGTACTATTAATAACTTTGGTATTGATGAAGATAGTTTGAATTATTTTGGGATTTTAACCCTTTTAGAGTAAACAATTACATATTTTATTCATATGTAACTGTTTAGATATGTTAACTCATAAAATTGAGGTTGTATTGCTTCAGATTAGAATAAACAAAAACATAATTCTAGGAACTAGTTAGGTAATAATATATTTGTTTTAAGAAAAGAAAGAAAAAGCTTCCATTACTTCTGGATTATTGAACATATTTGTCCTAAAAAGTAATAAATCTATTGTTATTACCTGATAATATATAACTGAACAAGAATTTCCTTATTTCACTTATATATTCTAAGGCTATATGAATCAGAAGTAATAAGAAATATAACTGGAATGTAACATGATCCCACACAGTGTGTGACTATCAGAATGCAGTTACATTCAGTTATAAATATAGGTTTTTTATAGAGAACCATCTCTTAGTATAATAAATGAAGAGATATCAGGAATTAGGATGTCAGTCCATTGAATCTTCTTGGTCCATGGATGATGTGGCATAACGGCCTCTTTTGTGAGAATGATGATTCCCATTTTGTTCTGAAATTTTCTGGGTGCTGCCTGAAGGTGAAGATGATGCTATTCTTCTGCGTGTGGGAGTGTTGCTGCTTGTGGGTTCTGTCAGATTTAATTTTAAAAGGGTTTGTTGTAGTTCATCTGCTGATCTGCTTCTGTAAATTGTACCTTGGTAGTTAAATCTGACTGAAAAGGGGAAGCCCCATTGATACATAATGTTGTGGCGTTGCAGTTCCATTAGTTGGGGTTTCATGGATCGTCTTTTAGTAATAGTAAGTTGGGATAGGTCAGCAAAAATTTGATAATTGTGTCCTTGAAAATTAAGTTCCTTTTTTTCTCTTGCAGCAATTAGTATTTGTTCTTTCGTTCTGTAATAATGACATTTTGTGATTATATCACGTGGGGGTCCATCTTTCTTTTTGGCTGTGAGGGCTCTGTGTACTCTGTCCAGTTCTAAATGTTCCATAGGGATATCTGGCTTTAGTTCTTGTAATAGAGCAGTAATAGTAGATTGCAGGTCTGTCACAGTTTCAGGTATTCCCCTTATGCGCAAGTTTGAACGTCTGGCTCTATTTTCGTAATCTTCGAGCTTAGTTTGAAGTATTAAATTCTCTTTTTTTAATTGTTCCAATTCTGTTATATTTTCTTGGGTTGTAATTTCAATTTCATCCATTTTTATTTCTAAGGCTGCGGTGCGGTTTCCCAGCTCTCTTATTTCTTTGGTTAGGCTTTTTGTTATTTGGTCTGAGGTTTGTTTTAAAGCCTTATGAAGCATCTTTTCAAATTGTAATAATATTACTGGGGATGCTGAGGAGGCTTGTGGAGAAGTTTGTGAGAGGATTTGTTCTGTATCTGACTCAAATGGAAAGTCTTGCTGTGACATTTTCTGTCTGTGAGAGCGCCCTGATGCTGTATCTTGTGAGGTGACTGGAGCTGCTTCAGCTGCAGTGAGTGCCTGTGAGCTCTTTGTGAGGTGATTTTTATTTCTGCCACGGTTTCCTCCCAGTACCATATTTCCTGCCCAAACTTTCACAGTTTGTTCCCTGGGGCAAAAAGGTTCAAATGGATACCTTTTGATCCTGCAGGCTCCGCTTTGTCCTTCTCTTCTCTCCTCAGCGGTGTGGAGCTCTAACAATGCATGTCTGCTCTGCTAGGCTCCGCCTCCTGCCATCTAAATAAAAAATCCAATACACACAAATAGTCAGCATCTAGGCTGAGAGGCAGCATGAAGATGAATAGAAGGAGATAAAACTCATTCTAAATATCTGGAAGGGTTAGTCTAACCTTAATCAAACATAGCCGAACCACAGCGCATACCTGTCAACAGGTGAATGAAAAAAGTTTGGCAACTTTATAGGCCCCCACCCGATCAGCTGATGAGCCAATTGGGAGCGGACAGAAAGTGCGTAGTGTCCGAGATCGATGCCTACAACACCCAGAATGCCGTGCGCTGCCTAATCACGTGGTATGGATACCCGTGATAGTGATCGTGTACGGCGCGATCACAGTATAGGGCCTGACAGTGAATAGGGGGAGGAGGGGGGGCGGAGCCGGCAGCCAGAGCGGATGGTAGTGTGAGGAGAGAGCTCTGACACAACGGCTTCTATAGAGCTGCTCACAGCGACACTACACGCTTCAGAAATACATCCACAGAGAGGGGAGACTCGGGGGAACACAGCGGTTAAAATGAATAAAAGAAAAACGAGAGAAGGACCGAAAAAACTGACCGACTTCTACCCCATCACGGCCGGCCGAGATTTCCAAGATGGCACCCGCTATGAGAACAGAAACTCAGCATCCCCTGCACACTCCTGTAGCCATCCGTCGCCATCCTCGGGTGAGTCTAATCTCACACAATATCCACAACCATCCTCACCCTCTGACAGCCCTGTTAAGCAAAAAAGGAGGATTGGGGTAGAGGAGGAGAATCAGGATGAGGCAGGGTCAGAGGGAGACACAATGGAGGAATCATCCTCCCACAGCCAGCAGTTAGATGCTTTTCCTACATCCGGGCAGCCCATCCTGGATACCACGATGAAGGAAATGTTATTGACTCTCAGGGGGGCCCTCCAACAGGACATGTCTGCATTTATGCATACCACAAAAAAAGAAATGTCAGTGTTTAGTAGCAGAGTCAATTATGTGGAAAAAAAAATGGAGGATTTTACACTTGCTCACAATGAGCTGGTGGATGCTCACTTTGAAGTAGAAGATGAGATCAAAGCTATTCGCCTAAAAATGGCGGACATCGAAGACAGGGCACGCAGAAACAATATAAAGTTCAGAGGGATCTCTGAATGGATTAAACCAGCAGAACTCACTGCGTACCTCCAAAAGCTCATGACCACGGTTCTGCCGTCTCTGGGGCCTAACGACATAATCATAGATAGAGCCCACAGACTGCCAAAACCCTCATTCCTGCCTGACCAAATCCCCAGGGATGTCATTGCTAGGATCCACTTTTACCACATAAAGGATCAGCTGATGCGATTTGCCAGACAGCACCCCACACTCCCTGATCCATTCACCGGAATCGCACTGTATGCAGATTTATCGCAAGCTACACTAACAGCAAGGCACAATTTAGTCCCTATCGCTAAAATCTTACGCAACCATAAGATTCTTTATAAACGGGGATTCCCTGCCAAACTGCTGTTGGAAATGCACGGCGAGTCGCACGCAATCACTTCACTGGAAAAAGGGATGGAACTCCTCAGAAAATGGCGTCTTCTACCGCTGGATGGAGAAGCCGCAGACCCTGATCCACTACCTGACAGACGAAACAACTACCGTCAAAACAGAAGGGGCAAGTAAATGCCACTCGGATACACGTTCGCCTCGGTAGATGGCTCCTATACACGTGTGGCACTTCTCTCAGGATCACTAACCCCTGATGTCTTCCAAATCTTCCATGAACCCAGGTGTAGGTTCAAGAAGCAGCCATTGTTTGGCTAATATGTTTCTTAGTTATCCCCCTTCTTCAATTACAGGATGACACCTGTGACCTGTTCTATACAAACTTTAATGTTTGATTGGTCCATATTGCTGCATAATTCAGCTAGGTTTTTTGTTCATGTTTTTCTTTTTCTTTTTGCTATTCTGAAATTTTCTTCAGAATCTTTATCTCAAATCTTACATGTACCCAACATCAGTCCAAAAACATATTGTTTATTGATGTCTACCACTAGATGGCAGCAGCTTGTACTCATTGAATGGAATGAACCTTAAAATAGTATCACACAATGTAAGAGGTTTAAACAGCCCCTATAAGCGCAGGGCCATGTGGAAATCAGCTCTGGACCTGAAATGTGATATCCTGTGTGCACAAGAAACACACTTCACTAACAGTAAACCTCCAAAGTGCTCGCACAATAAATTTTCCAAAGTATTCACCGCCAATGACACTTTGAAAAAAAATGGGGTATTGATCGCTATTAAGGACACATTAACCTTTTCTTTATTGCAGATTCATAATGACCCCCATGGACGCTTTATTATTTTGATTGCAGAAATAGACCGGGTCCTCTACACACTGGTAAACTTATATGCCCCAAATGTTAAGCCAATGAAGTTTATCCGTAAAGTTGTTAAACTTGCCAAATCCTTGCAAAAGGGTAATCTCATAATATGTGGGGATTTTAATATGGTCATTAATGAGGAATTTGATTCCTCCTCGGTGGCTCTGAGGAAGAGGCCCTCTTTAGGTACCTGGTGTCATGAAGAAAGGCTCTTTGATCCCTGGCACTGCCTTAGATCCACCGAGAGGGACTACTCCTATTACTCCATGGTGCACAATAGCTACTCTAGAATTGATTTTTTTCTAACAGATATGTATACCCTGCAGAAAGTGAATAAGGCTGATATCTTCAACATTACGTGGTCTTATCATGCGCCTGTGGCCATCGAGGTTGAAGTTAGCAATAAAACATCCCACAAACCACTATGGCGCAACAATACCTACCTCCTGTCCTGTCCTCACATTAAAGAGGAAATAGAGAAGAAACTTAAAGAATACTTTAGTATCAATACCAATGGGGAATGCTCCCCAACAATGATCTGGTGTGCTCATAAAGCATACGCTAGGGGTATTCTTATCCAGATTGCCTCGAGGGAAAGGAAAAAGAAATCACATCACTTAGCGAAACTCCACAAATCTATTGCAGAACTAGAGGCCCACCACAAGGACCCCAGCGCTACATCCCCCAGCATCTTAAAACGCCTTAATTCTTGTCGCGAAGAACTGCGACAGGAACTTAGGGCAGACTACGACCTATATTTCAAAAGGCTGAAACTATCATTTTACTCTCAAAATAATAGGGCAAGCAAACTTCTGGCTTCACAAATTAAAAAAAGACATGCAAAGTCCAACATCACTCATATTCAACATCATAGCTCCAATACCACACTCCACAACCCTAAGGACATAGCTAATGCTTTTGGGGACTATTACAAATCCCTTTACAACCTCAATAAAGACCCATCCACCTACCAACCTACAGATAGAGAGATAGACGAATTCCTTCAAAGAATCCAACTGCCCTCAGTAGACTCAACAACTCTACAAGCCTTAAACTCTCCAATCAATAATGCAGAAATTGAGACAGTTATTAAATCTCTCCCCATGCACAAATCCCCAGGAGCGGACGGTTTTTCCGCTGAGTACTACAAAGCATTTAGCTCCCTTCTTGCACCAAAACTAGTAGATGTCTTCAATAAAGCAGCCACAGCGGGATCCTTCCCAAGAGAAATGCTCCAAGCAATCATAGTAACCCTACCCAAACCCGGCAAAGACAACTCCCACCCCCAAAATTATAGGCCAATATCCTTAATCAACTGTGACCTAAAGATGTATGCAAAAATATTGGCCAACAGGTTATTAGAAATTACCCCTTCTCTAATAGGTCTGGATCAGGTGGGTTTTGTAAAGGGCAGACAAGCACCGGATGGAACTAGAAGGATGTTAGATCTACTACGATTCGCAGAAATTAATCAATTACCAGTACTTTTCTTGCATTAGACGCTGAATAGGCGTTCGATAGGGTGCATTGGGGTTACCTATAAAAAACTTTACACAAATTTGGAATGTCAGGAATGATTCATTCAGCAATTATGTCCCTATACTCAAATCCATCCGCCCAAGTTTATACCTCTAGTCTCCTATCTGATCCTTTCCTACTATCTAATGGTACGCGACAAGGTTGCCCCCCATACCCAATAATCTTTTCACTCATTATAGAACCTCTGGCACAAAGCATTAGGTCCAATGCAACCATCAAAGGCATAAATATAGGTAAAGACAGTCATAAGATAGGACTCTTTGCCGACGATATAATATTAACTTTATCCGAGCCGTCAGCCTCTATACAAGAACTTAAAAAGCTATTGCACAATTTTAGTAAAATCTCCTTTTACATAATCAACACAAACAAGTGTTTCGCTTTAACACTCAATATACCCATGGAAGAACAAAGCACAATTAAACATATGTTTCCCTGTAATTGGGACCCCCCTCCATTACGTATCTTGGTGTGCAGCTCACCTCCTCTTCCGCTAAACTATATTCTAGCAATTACACTCCTCTACTTGCAAGTGTTGAAGAAGAGATGGTCCAAATTGGCAAACTGCATTTATCATGGATGGGGAGAGTAGCTGCATATCAAATGCAAATACTACCTAAACTTCTATACCATTTCAGAACACTGCCCATACCTCTCCCTCAAACATTCTTCTCACAATTAGAGAAAATTTTAAATAAATTTATTTGGGCAGGAAAAAACCTAGAATAGCACTGACTCATCTGTATAAACCCAAACACTTAGGCGGTGTAGGACTCCCCAATGCACCCATTTACTATCAAACAGCAATATTAGAACAAACTCGATATTGGTACGCATGCCAAACTGACAATAAATGGTCTGAAATAGAACAAGAAATCACGCCATAATCTACTAGCCCTGGCGTTAGCTGCTGGTATACACCATAGACCAATCATTCCACTGTACCCTACGGTACAAGCTTCTATAACAGCATGGTCCTCCTTGCTAAGACAACCATTTACGGACACTACTATGCAGGAAATACAAATCCCATTAGCAACGTATGAATACTTGATCCCAAACATCTGGACCCAAACTTTGAAAAAAAGAGGGGAACATTTCCTCATACCTGACCTACAGGGACAGGAAGCAATGGAAAGATATCAACTGTTTCAAATAAAGCATTACCTCAAACATAACACACCTAGACCACTTAAAATACCCCAAATACTATGGCACTATCTATTAAACAAAAGCCCGGGGAAACACAAGGGAATATCCTTATTCTACAAGTTCGCTACCCCTCTATACTTACAGGCTAAACTGCCTAACATGAGAAAGTGGGAACAGGACCTTAAAAAGGAATTCCCCTTACACCAATGGCATCTAGCGGTAAAGAGTAATAGTAAATCCTCAGCATGCATAGACCACTGGGATAATGCACAGAAGATACTGCATAGGTGGTATCTTACTCCCCTACGTATTCATAAAATGAAACTGAGTTCCTCCCCAATATGCTGGCGAAAATGTGACAATACTGGCAATCTTCTACACATATTGTGGAGCTGCAAGGTAATAAAACCTTTTTGGCAGAAAGTAGCTTCCATCATTCAAACAATTACAAATACCACAAGCACACTAAATCCTGAACTTTCCCTCCTCAGCCTGGGCATAGACAACTTTCCCCATTTGATGAGAAAGGTAGTTATAAATATACTATTTGCAGCACGCATATCGTTAGCAAGAGAATGGCGCTCTCAATCACCCCCAAAAATCGAGGAAGTAATCTCTAGAGTGAATGCCCACTACACAATGGAAAAAATGCTAGCGTATAAGGAAAGAAGAGTCCCGGCCTTCCACAAACACTGAGAGGTCTGGAAATCTTCTCAGTATGCTCCCTCTCACTTGTGAAATCGAGACTTGTGTTTCATGATATTTAGGCTAAGCAACTAGGCATATAGTGGTAAAGGTATTTAATTAATTAGATAAAGTAATAAGAATATCAATAAATAATTAACATTACTAGAAGTAGTCACACCAGAAGTTCCAACCCAGACTTTATTATTTTGTGACTACACTAAAAGGTATGTGTTTTCTGATATTAATGTATTAAGAATGTATCAACGTTTGAAGTTCATAAGATAGCTGTCTACAAAGTTCGAAATGAGCATATACCGTATTTCCTCACTACTGACCCTCACTAAGGTCATTAGAGGGCTGCCTTGCTTAAGACTATTAGAGGTTCCTGCTCACAGTTTGTACCCAGTCGGGGTGACAGGTCCTACCTCCTGTTGAGGTCGTTAGCTATGTGGTTATGGGTGGCCCAAGTACATTTATCGCTTTGTGGAATTCTGTCTGTCATTCAACACTCACCCTGTTTATGTCATATATTGTAAACAATGCTTTGTACTTTATGTATAAACTGAAATTCTATAATAAAAATAAATCAAAATCCCCCCGAGACCTGACTGGTAGGATTAGCCAGAATATTCCAGAAATGTTTCGGACCCACTCTGGCAACATGGCGCCCAAACGAGGCTCGCCTCAGACAGCAGGCCCTGAGACGGGGGACAGCTCATCTTCTAATGCGGGAGCGGTAAATCTTACTCCGCACTCACAACCGAGTCTCCATGATCTTCATTCCGTGGCAATGGACATAAAAAACACCCTTACGGCTGCTCTAACAGCGGCAATCACGGACCTTAAGATCGACATACAAGCCATCGCGGGCAGGGTCCAAGAAGTAGAGAAGACGACTACTACTCATTCCACTGTACTCCGCCGTACGTGTCAGGTTCTTGACACACACACCTTGCAGCTACGGGACCTGAACCGACACGTGGAGGATTTGGACAACCGCGGCAGGCGCCACAATCTCCGAGTGCGAGGCCTGCCGGAATCCATTGAGGCAGATAGGCTAATGGCTGAAGTGACCTGCTTCTTCAACAACCTTTTGGATAAACCCCCCGCTACACCTATAGGTATGGAACGCATCCATCGTGCCCTACGCCCACGGGGGAGAGATGCGGACCCGCCTAGGGACGTGATTTGCCATATCATCGATTACCAACTGAAAGAGAAGCTTCTGCGTAAGGCTCGAAGCACCACAAAGCTGACACATAATGGCGCTGAAATTCGCCTTTTTCAGGATCTTTCAACAATAACACTGCAGCGTCGCAGGGAACTGCGCCCCCTGTTGGATGTGCTCCGGACCAAGGGAATTCCATACAGATGGAAATTTCCCTTCTGCCTGTCAGCCTCGTCGCAGGGACGATCCGCACTACTCAGAGTGCCGGAGGATCTACGCTATTTTTGCGACACCCTGGACATACCGTTCACGGAGGTCCCCGAGTGGTATGCGGAATTTCGACCACCGGCTCCCAGAAAGATCCCACCGGAACTAGAGCCAATGGAAACTCAACAACATCGCTACAGGAGGCAACGCTCCCCCTCGGAAACCAGAAGCCGTCTACCAGCACAAGGCACCGAGAGCGGCTCCAGCCCGCTGAACGCCCCGCAAACCAGGAGAGCCCGTCGGGACCGCTACTGACAACAACAGCTTCAGCAATGCTAGACAAAACTTTCTCCTTACTACCATTCGTTTAAGTGGATTCCTCAGGCTAATTTCATATTCTTCCATACAGGATACGTCTACCATACAGTTCTTCCACTAGCCCAACCTGTGTTTCTGGTTTGTGAGACTGTCGCTTCCACTCTACTCAGGTCATCAAAAAAAGAAAAGCATGTGTGATACAACACTGCGCGCTATGGACACTTGAAAACATAAGCATCGGTCCGAAACCTTTCTTTATCAAGAGCGGTGATTATCACGTCGATAAGGTCTGTCACCTATGTTTAAACTACCCTGATTGACTTTGATGATCTTGATCTGGCTATCCCCGTATCCTTTCCAGATCTGAGCATATACCCACCGATATACCCACCTCATTTTAATATGGGGGGGAGGACTCTTTCCTTTCTCAGAGCTATATGTGCTTAGGCAGTGGCGAGGCGGTGGAAGTGGGGGTAGTGATCCATGGGAGTGCACAGAACTGCCATGGACGTTAAGTAACCACACATAAGTGAATAGTAACTGACAATCTGAACAAACATGCTCGATTATAGCATTTTGAATAATACACAATTAAATGCGGCTAATGCGGCTATTGCCCAACGCATGGCTCCTTTCTAACAAGACTACCCGTCACAATGATACCCTTATCTCATCTACCAACCAGGCTATCACTTTCCATACTTGGTAATAGGGGAGGTCTGCTCCCGTGGATCACTATCCTCAACGTATCTGTGGTCTATGTTACTATGTACAGAAATTTCAGTATATATGCTTAATTGCTAGAGATTTACCACTGCAACACAGGTTAACTGCAGACACGCTCATACTGACATTGGTCTGCCCCCACCTAATCTACAACCACGTACGCTGGGGGGTACTATACGTATGCCATAATGATCTTAATGACCATATTGAACGGTGCCCTCATGCAACGCTTTGGGGTGTACAGCCTGTACATATAATTGGAACATCCCCCATGTCTATGAAACTTCACATACAAGTTCCAGTTGTGTTGCAGTACCCCACCCCAGGGAGAGACTTCCCATTGGAGGACGAGAATCCCGCTACCCAAAACATGATGGCACAACACCACCTGACTAGGGCGCGACCTTCCTTCCTTAAGAGGGTTTCACCCCCTACGATATGGGTTACCCCCAGACGCTTCTCTTACCTTCAGCAACAACTCCTTACACCAACAAAAGTATTGAACACCGTGAATAGCAAACTCTATATATGACTCCCCCACCGCTGATCGAAAACAATTGCTTCAGCACCAACGGCAAATATATACTATCCCCATGATATAATAGATGACTGACTCTCAACCAGCCTCTACATATACCGGAGGATACTAACTAGCCATGAACATTCCTAGACATGTATCCTCCACGCATGCTTTAAAACTCTAGAACATACCTCCCCAGTTAACTCTTGGCCCCACCGTATTAACACACGGCGTACAATGACATGGGGGTCAGACTGTCTTACCCTAAACACAGGGGAGTAGCTACTTTAACCCAACTAAGTTAAACCAAAGTTTTAAACATGACCTGCAAGTGTTAATGTTGTTTTGAGCTTTTTCTAGCAAAGTTAATAACTCTAAGTTCAGCCTTAAGGTTTATTTAAGTTTCTCTGTTACACCTTGCCACTGAAAACTATGTATTAACGATCAAATAAAATTCAATTGAGCACGTGCCTAGATGACATAAAGACACTAATCTCAAAACGTAAGGGTACAATGAATGAACACCCTGATTAATCTAGTAATCCGAAGACGGATTCCTCCCTTTACAAAAATTGATGCCCCCCCTCCCCCCCACAATATCTCTACAGAACCCTGTGACGGATATACCGAACATCTAACCATACGCCCCCCCAAGCTGCAAATCAGCTTCAGTATAGTACCATTTTCCACCTCCTCACCTAGCTTACATTCCCTCTCTGTCTAGCGGAAAGCCAACCCTTTGTGTATCTCCACTCTCTCTACCGATCTCAGCCGCTCCTCACCTCAGTGGCAATAACAACCTCCAATACTGACCCACATACTAGACTCCACCACACGCCACAGAATCGTTCCGGTCATACCTAATTACAGGTATATACTGTCTTTGGACTAGCGAGCGGGCTCTCGCTTGTCACCGGAAGCATTCACACACTTACACAAGTCCCCCTACTATCTTCACTCATAACAACACCAGACTGAAATACGAAAGCATCATTTTATCCTACCCACATACCCACCCTTGCTCCCCAACCACTACTGCCACTCCCCTCCGAAAGACTCGACGTCTCTATTCTACCTTCCTGCCTCCCTTATCCTGGTTCTCCTCCGACGACAACGACGAGTACTCATAGTAATACGAAAACTCCTTACACTCTTGTACCAACTTATCTAAAACTTCATCCACTCTCCCACTATGCCGCAAGCCTTTTCCACCAAAAACAAAACAATCAAAATCCTATCCCTTAACATAAGGGGCCTTAACATCCCTGAAAGACGCTCTCAGTTATTACTTTCCCTACAAAAAAATAAAGCTGACATTATCTTTCTCCAAGAGACCCATTTTAAAACAAGCTCCATCCCAAAACTCTCTAACTACCGCTTCCCAACCTTCTTCCACGCGACTAACAAATCTGCAAAATCCAAAGGAGTCTCCATCCTATTCGCTAAAAACTGCCCGTTTCACATCAAAGACACCTGCATAGACACAGAAGCACGTTACCTTTTTATCAAAGGTACACTATATGGTAGGCGAATCACCCTGGCCAACATATATGCACCCAACACGAAACAAGTCCCTTTTTTCCGGTCCACCTTACAAAAACTCACTCTATTCCAAGAAGACCTTCTGATCCTAGGTGGGGATTTCAACGTCCCCCTAAATCCCCTTCATGACACCTCGAATGGCTCCACAACCCTACCTTACAGCGCCTTACGCGCAATTAAATCACAACTCAAAGATCTGTCTTTACATGATTCCTGGCGGACACTCCACCCTAACGAGAAAGACTTTACGTTTTATTCAACTCCACATAACAGACACTCCAGACTAGATTACTTATTCCTCTCTCAAAGAGATCTATCGATGTTAACCTCAGCCACAATTGACCCCATGTATCTGTCGGATCACCACCCAATATCCATGACATTAGAATTCCCAAACACTAACACCCGTCCCCAAATATGGCGTCTGGACCCCTCGCTTCTCACAGATACTGCCATAATGACTACCATACAAGAACGTCTTTCACTGTACTTCACTGAAAACGACTCACCGGATATCTCACCTATGATACGTTGGGAAGCACATAAAAGCACCATACGGGGAGAATTAATAGCACTCTCGGCTAAACGTAGGAAGGACAAACAGGAACTCATAAATACACTGACTGCAAGAATACAATCACTGGAAAGAGCACACAAAACTTCCCAAGCAATGACATCTCTACCTGAATTGCTCCAAGTCAGAAATGACCTATTAGAAGCCTTAAACAAGCAAGTGAAGCGAAACTATATTCTTTCCCAAAAAATATTTTATGAATACGGCAATAAATCTGGCAAAATATTAGCAAGAGCGCTCAGAGCCAAAAGAGCCCACACCACGATACACTCGATAATAGATGCTAAGGGGACAAAAATAGTTTCCAATGAACAAATAGCCGCACATTTTGTAAACTACTATTCTCAGCTGTACAACATACATCCCCCCAACCTACAGAGGGTAGACACTCAAAGAACGAAAACCATCCAAGATTTCCTCACACAATACAGCCCCATACGCATTTCTTCTGCAACAGCTGAAGATCTGGATCAACCCATATCGTCAGATGAATTGGATGTGGTCCTCAAACAACTGAAGGCCGGCAAAAGTCCCGGACCTGACGGCCTAACAACCGGTTATTATAAAACTTTTATTGATACCCTCAAACCACACTTCTTGGCTGCATTCAACTCCCTATCCTCTAACAATCCCCCACCTAGAGACCTACTGACAGCACACATAGCTGTAATACCTAAGCCCAATAAAGATGCATCAAAAGTGTCAAACTACCGTCCAATATCATTACTGAATGTTGATCTCAAAATGTACGCCAAGATCTTGGCTAATCGTCTTCTGCCTCTCCTGCCTAACCTTGTCTCACTAGACCAGGTGGGTTTTATACCAGGCCGGGAGGCTAGAGACAACACAACCAAGGCGATCAATATTCACAAGTGGTTAACTTCCACCCAACAACAAGGTTTCTTTTTGTCCTTGGATGCGGAGAAGGCATTCGACAGGGTGGCATGGGACTATATGTCAGCAGTACTTAAAATGATTGGTATACGAGACCGTATGATGCAATTTATAATGGCCCTCTATGCCTCTCCTACTGCACAGGTCCGTGTCAACGGCCACCTGTCGAGTGCCTTCTCCATGTCAAATGGAACACGCCAGGGATGTCCGCTTTCACCGTTGATATTTGTCCTTACCTTAGAACCTCTTCTTCAACGCATACGATCCAATCCTGATATCAAAGGAGTCTCCATGTCAGGGAATACATATAAGCTATCTGCCTTCGCAGACGACATCCTCTTGTTCCTGACTGAACCCCACATTACATTACCCAATCTACTAAAAGATCTTGACACATTTAAATTCTTAACCAATTTACAAATGAACTACACAAAATCCGAAGCCCTCAACATATCCTTAAGGAAGGAAACCCTTGAATCCTGTCAAGCTAACTTCCCCTTCAAGTGGACCCAAGATGTAATTACATACCTCGGGATCCGCCTACCGGCCCACCTATCGGATCTCTATCTCAAAAACTATATACCGATCCTCCAACAAATTCAAAAAGATCTTAAGTCCTGGTCAACGGGTCTTTTCTCTTGGTTTGGAAGGGCATCGATAATTAAAATGAACATTCTCCCTAGAATACTTTATGTCATGCAAACAGTCCCCATAAGATTACCGCAAGCCTTTTTCGCTTCATATCGCAGGGCGTGCAGCGAATTCATTTGGGGCAAGAACCGCCCCAGAATCAGTTTCGACAGACTCACACTACCCAAATTAAAAGGAGGCATAGCTCTCCCCGACATCGCCAAATATCACATGGCATGCCAACTGTCGAGAATAGTGGATTGGAAAGTCCACTCACACTCTAAAGCCTGGACACAAATTGAAAATGAATTTTCCTCAATCCCACTTAAACAACTGCCTTGGATTCCCTCACAACAGATACCTCTGGCATGCACACAACATCCCTTGATCTCCTCCACACTTTCCTCATTTAAGACAGCATGCCGAAAACATCTCATTTCCTCTAGCCCAGGCCCCATGACCCCGCTACGAAATAACCCAGACTTCCCACCGGGTGTTTCCGCTACATTCCTGGAGGGATATTGGCCCCATGACGATATCCGTGCAAAGCAATTCTTTCCCGGTAACACCTTCGTACCTATTACTAACCTACCCACACATACATCCGGAAGATCCTTTCCCCCATGGACATACAATCAAATAAGCCACTTTCTCAATCACCCTCCCAAGAAAACCGCATTTTCCAGACATCTCACACCCTTTGAAGAAATATGTTCCATGACGGAACCACAGAGACATGTAATCTCTGAAATTTATACACTTCTTTTCTCTGAACACACTCCCAAATCCAATATAGCCACTCGTAGCTGGGAAAGAGACTTAGCATTAGACCTGTCAGACCAAGATTGGGAAAATATATATTCCTTCATTCATAAAGGTTCAATTAACGTGTCAACACAAGAAAACAATTTCAAGATCTACTCTAAATGGTACAAAACTCCGATAAAACTACATAAAATTTCCCCCTCCATCCCTTCCACTTGCTGGAGATGCTCAGAAGGAGAAGGCTCAATGATCCACATATGGTGGTCTTGTCCACTCATCCAACCATATTGGAAAGAAGTCCAACGTATTATCACTAAAATTACCACCTATCAGATTGCACTTACCCCTGCCCAAATGCTCCTACACCACTCATCCATCCCAAAAAAAGATTATCACCGTTCTCTTGCCCTACATATGATTAACGCAGCAAAACTGTGCATCCCGACTCTCTGGAAATCCTCCAAGCCCCCTACTATAGCTGACTGGTTCAAACGAATCAATAGAATAGCCGAAATGGAGGAACTGATTCACCAAGCCAAAGATACGCCCTCCAAATTCAGGTATGTTTGGTCTTGCTGGCAACATTTCCAAATGACAGCCGAATACACAGATCTGTTGTCCTGAGATTATACTCAGGCATCTGAATCCTTTTCGGAGGAGGACTCTTTATAGTCCATCCTACTTTCCTCACTTACTCTTTCCCCTCCACCTTATATCTCAACATACCCTACAACCATCACCTCCCTAATTACGACCCTATATAATGACAACAATGACTTGTTTTAGACCTCATACCTTAAACACACCATCCTTAGATATCTAATATCTCCAAACCTATGATCCTTTCCCCCCTTTTCCCTCCATACAGACATCCCTTCCTTCCTGATTAACTAAGAGTAGGATTGCTAGTGGTCCGATGACCGCAACCCTACCACGCACCATCATATCCAGAAACAATATACAATATAAAGTAACACTACATTTATAGAGACGTCCAGGACCCCAAACAAAACTAGACATGGAAATCCTTGTTCGAATGTTTAATTCTGGTTTATGACTACTTACGGTTATTTGTTGTCTCTTATTCCATACTTCTGTTCCTTGTTAGACAGGTCAATTACGATATATAGTGATGAGTAGCTACCCATTGTAATAAGTATACAACAGCACATTGTTATACGAATTCTTTTGTATTACCAATTTGCAACGACATTGTAAAACATGACTTTTACTGACAATAAAAATTTATTCTGAAAAAAAAAAAAAAAGAAATTACCCTAAATATGTAAATAAAGAACACATTTTGATAATGTATATTCCATTTAACAATAACGTATATAAAGTACAATAACAAAATAAAATGAATCAATCCATAATGTAACTAAGTTGGTCCCTAGGAGTAGGGGCAAAGAAGCAATGGGCTTTTAAAGGAGGCAGAAAATGGGGAGGAGATGGAGACAGGGAAAAGAGGTACGGATGGCAAAGGACGGTCAGCTAGTGTGGAAGTCCAAGAATAGCATACAGATCGGACACAAGAGAACCAGATAAGGTTCAATATCTAAGTCAGAGAAAAGATTTGAAACTGATATACTCATTTAAACCAAGAAATGTAATGGCGTTCAGCAAGTGTATCCATCTCGTTTCCATTTGGAGCAAAGTATTGTCAATGTCGCCACCTCGAGCATGTATAGGTATATGTTCAAGTGCAGCAAACCGAACAAAACCAGGATCATAATTATGTTCTCTGGCGATGTGTCTTTTTAGAACAGTTGTGGTTAGATGTTTATATAGAGGTGTAATGTGGTCTTTAATACGTTTAAGGAACGTATGCTTAGTCTTCCCAACGTAAAAACAGCTACATAGACAAAGGGCCAAATACACTGCTCCAATTGTTTTACATGTGACTCTATGCTTTACAGTATATGGTGAATCTTGCCATTCAGAAGTGCAACATCTCTTGAATTGAGAATAAAAGGACAAATGTCACATACATCACATGGAAAAGTGCCAACACTGGATAAATCCACCGGGCTTCGAATCATGTGGTGACTGTGAACTAAGCGGTCCCTCATAGAGGGAGCACGTCTGTATGTAATTACTGGATATGATTTTAGAAATTTTTTAATAGTGTTGTCTGCCGTCAAAAGTGGCCAATATTTCTGGAAGATACTTCTCATTTGAACGTGCTGTTTAGAGAACTGAGTAATAATCCTAACTGACGGATTTGATTTCACAGATTTAGTTGAATGAATGAGGTCATATCTATTCCGTTTAGTAACTCTTTTGAAGGCCCTCTTCAGCAGGGAACGACTGTATCCCCGCTGGAGAAGTCTTCTGTATAGGTCATTGGCTGCCAGATAAAAATCTGATAGAATGTATTGATAGAATATATTGCTTTCTCTGAATGGCTGAGTGCCGCTGTGTGTTCCAGGTATGAGATTGGAAGTCTGGAGTTTATACCGCACATCCAGCGGCCTCACATGTTAGTGAGGGACATCGTTCGTTTGGGCCAAGCTCGCCCACATGAACTTTGTAAAATATGTCAAAAGATGAAGTTGAGCTTTTTCAGAGTGTGTGGTATTGTGTTGGGGTTAAAAACTATTAGTATTTCTCTTATAGAGCAGAGAACTGTAATAGATTTTATAATGCAGCTCTGCTAGTCTGAAGAGGTGATGGTACTATTCTACAAAGAACTTAGCTGCTGGTAGTTCTCTTTTAGGAAAGTGAGCTGATGGTACTGTCCCACTGGGGAACAGAACTAAAGCTGTGTTGTGAAAGGAAAGATGTTGGTATTGCTTAATTGGCACAGTGTTCTGATGCTCCATACAAATCTCTTTGGGAATAGAGCTAATGACTCTGTTCTGATGGGGTCCATAGCTTATGGTACGGTCATAATAAATAAGACCGTATATGGTACAGTAAAAAAATGAATAAACATTGATATTTAACACTCTTAATGACACACGTGCAAACACATGAATGAATAAACTAAATATAGTCCACAACGTGATGGAAGGTAAATAAATAAAGTGGAAACTGAAATATGATGTTAATCCAGGTAAGTGAATGACCACCTTAGGACATCAGTGGAAGGACAAGTGTGAAGACAGGGTAATGGGAGAAGCCACCACAAACATAGGGAAGGCTTATCAGAGCTATTGGACTCAACAAGACATATGCCCAATGAGTCATCAAGACTTGTGGTGATAGCACACAGGTAGACAGGGACATCCACGTCTGCAAATGTTGGCACAAGCAGATGGTGATCACACTGTTCCTCAGATGACTCCCAGCAAAGAATGAAAACTCGGAAGGAGATTGGTCGAATTCTTCCCATATGCTCACAAGATGCAACCTGTACCAACCGCAGGGGTCCTTGGCACTCTTGTTGGTGGCCTGTGTCCTATGATGCCTCTAGCACATGTCTGATGGCATCCTCATATTGGATTTGAGGATGCCATCAGACATGTGTTAGAGGCATCACAGGACACAGGCCACCAACAAGTGTTGGTGGCCTGTGTTTCCCTTAATGAATGGGAGAAGAAACAAAAAAGAAAGAAAAGGAGGGGGGGAGTACAGAGCAGCTAGAGATGAGAGAGGGAAAGGGAAGGATATGGGTGGGGAAAGGAAGGGGGGGGTGAATAGGGACAAGGGTTAGACATAGCTATGGCCCTGAACAGCAGGGCTACTTTGATTTTTGCTTGCATGCAGAGGACTCATGTTCCATATAAAGTTTGTCTTTCTTCTGAAAATATAAACATATTCCAAAGATCCCATGTCTTTTTATATGTCCCATGTTTGTTTTGTGCTGTAAGAATCAAATCTTCCATTTTTCTTATCTCTTCCACTTTCCTTAGCCAAGTCACAGTGGTCGGGGGGTTTTGTTGCTTCCAGAACAAGGGAATGAATGACTTAGCAGCATTTAATAGGTGTCGCAGAATGGATTTTCTATAGACTCTAGTGGATATTGTTGATACGTGTAACAGAAAAAAATGCCGGTTCATTCAGGATTGAATGGTTTGTAAATTTTTGGGAGATAGTTCGGACAGTCATCCAAAACTCTGTCAGTTTAGGGCAAGCCCAAAATATATACAGAATGGTCCCTATTTCTTTTTGGCATCTCCAGCAGAGTTCTTATGTGTCGGGAAAGATGGTATGTAGATGACTAGGCGTCAGATACCATCTCGTAAGTACTTTGAAGTTGGTCTCTTGAATTTTGTTGCACAGCGATGATTTGAGGGCAAGTCCTATCATATTTTGTTCTTGGAGTGTTGTGAAGGTACTTTGGAGATCAATTTCCCATTTTGCTTGGCAAGGTAGTTGTGGTTGTTCCGGGGGGGTGTTCAGGACTGCGTACATTTTGGAAAGAATTTGGGGCAGTTGATCCGTCCCAGAGCAGTACTCCTCAAAGGTGGTCAACTGTCTATTGAAGTTCAGAGGGTTGGGTATAGAGTGAAGGAAATTATGTATTTGTGCTGCATTCCAGAACGTGAGCTGGAGGTCCTGTGGGGTTCCCCAGCTCCGCAATGGTGGGCCGAGTATCGGGGTCAAAGGTGAGTCAGCAGTTGTCAGAGATGTTGGGACGGTAACCTGGGAGCATTGTCTCAGTGTGGTTCCAATCAGTGGGTGGGATTTCATTTCCAAGGGTAAAGAGTCGTAGCACCATAATGCCCCTTTCAAGGGGATAATCGACTGGTTCTGTTCTATCTGTACCCAAAGTTTTAAGTCTGAGTGTCGTCCCCAATCGATGGCTCTACCCAGATGGATTGCTTCATAATATTTATGAATGTCGGGTAGCACTATGCCCCCCTAAAGTTTTGGGAGGGATAGCTGGGTTTGTGGTATATGTGGCTTTTTCTGTGCCCATACAAAGCGAGTAAACATGGCCTGGACTTGTTTGAGATAGGAGAGGGGTATTTGAATCGGTAGGGCTTGGAAGAGATATAAAAATTTTGGTAAAATGCTAATTTTTATTAGGTTACATCTCCCAAACCATGAGGCCTGTGTGCCATTTGTCCAGTAGAGCCTTAGTTTTGGTTAGTAATTTTGAGCAAATATACGGGAAAAGTCAGGCGGGATGCATGTGCCTAAATATTTTAGAGTGGACCTGGTCCATTTAAACCGGAAGTTGGATAGTATAAAGTGATGTGTGGTGGGAGAGCTATGCCCATTGCTTCCGATTTGGAGAAATTTATTTTTAGGTTAGACAGTGCTCCATATATATCAAATTCTCTCAGGAGGTTGAGTAGTGAGATCGTCGGATTCGTTGGTGAAAAGAGTAGGTAATTTGCTTAGGCAGAAATTTTATGTTGGGTTGTACCCACTGTCAGTCCTTGTATGTCCTGGTTCAGTCTAATAGTGGACAGTTATAGTTCTAGGGAGAGGGCAAATAGGAGCGGGGAAAGAGGCATCCCTGTCTCATTTAGTTCTTTATAGAGAATGGGTCGGAGAGAACTATGTTTGCTTTCACTTGTGCGGTCGGATTTGAATAGATCCCATTAATCCAGTTGAGCATCCCCTATCCCAGACCAACATGTTTAAGTACTGATGACATAAATGACCAGTTCACCCTGTCGAATGTCTTTTCGGCGTCAGTGCTTAGAAAGATACATGGGGTGTATGTAGTCTGTGCAACATGTAAGAAATTCAATACCTTGGTCATGTTATCCCTCTCCTCTCTGATGGGGATAAAACCCACCTGATCGAGATGTATCAACTTCTGAAGATGTTGTGCCAATCTGGTAGCTAGGATCTTAGTGAACACCTTAAGATCTATGTTTAATAGGGATATGGGTCTGTAACTACGGCATGATGCGGGGTCTTTCCCTTCCTTGTGTATTATTGAGATGTGTACCCTCAGAGTATCCCTAGTGAAGTCAGAGTCAGGACCCACTGCATTAAAAATTTTGACCTTGTGGGTGCCTAATTGTGGGAGAAGTGTCTGATAATACTGTAAGGTATAGCCATCCGGGCCCAGGGCTTTTCCTGGTTTCATTGCTCCTATGGCTTTCTGGATTTCCAGCAATGTTATTGGGGAGTCTAGTTCTTCCATCTTCCCGGATTTCAGGGGAAAGGGATGGAATTTGAGATGATGCCAGGTATTCTTCTATGTCCATTTGGGATGGAGATTCATGTGGCAAGTTATACAAGTGGGAGTAAAATTCCCTAAATTCTCTTGTAATTTGTGTGGGAAGGACCACTTTTAGGCCTTCAGAAGTGATGATTTGGGGTATATATGTGGAGAGTTTGTGGTCTCTAACCATCTTTGCTAATAATTTTCCGCACTTGTCACCTGATTCATACATAGCTTTGCGGCAGAACTGTAAGGCCGCTTTAGGTTTATAATGTAGCATATCTGTGATATGTCTACGTAATGATGTGAGTTTGTTCTCTGAGGAGGGGGATGGAGCATGTTTGTGACAGGCTTCTGTGGTCGAAAGTCCCTGTAAGAGCTGGGCTAATTGTGCATTGCGGTCCCGTTTGATACGGGCGCCATGCTTGATAAGAACCCCTCGTATAACCGTTTTATGGGCTTCCCAAAAAATGCCCGGGTCACAGTCTGGTAGTCCATTTGTCTGACAGTAATAGTTTAGTTCTTTTGTCACATCAGCCAGCACCTCAGGGGTTTGTAATGGGCTTTCATAATAATGCCAAAAGTGATGTCTAGGTGAAGATGTGACAGAAAGCATGTATGTCAGAAAGAGGGGGGAGTGATCAGACCAAGTCATATTTCCTATTGATGTGTTTACCGCTGTGTGTAGTTTGTGTATGAGGGATCAGAAAATAGTCAATTCTGGTGTAAATTTTGTGGGGTGTGCAGTAGAAGGTGTAATCACGTTCACCTGAATGATGCAAACGCCACACTATCAATTGGGCTCTGTGTAATGATTTGGTTATTCGTTTCAGGGAGCATGGAGAGATAGAGGATGTACCCATGGAGGTATCTGCTGTTGGGAGTAGAGGTGTATTAAAATCCCCACCGAGGATTAAGTGTCCCATTGTGAATTCCATGAGTTTTTCAAGTGCATTTTTAAGGAAGATGTCTTGGCCTTCATTGGGGGAATATATAGTTGCTAAGGTCACCTGTGAATCTCAAATAAATAAATGTTGTATGTGCCCGCCCCAAAAAACAACAATGCTCTGCACTAAGTACATATATCTAACAGTATATATAGCACATAAATAAATAAATGAATAAATGGATAGCAGCTGCTTAAATGACAGGTAATGTATATAAGGCAATAATGAATAAATTAAATAAATACAATTTCTTTCAGTATTGCAGCAGCGCTGTATCCCCCAAATTAATAGGGTCCTCTTCTCAATCAAGTTCTTTGAGTTCAGAATTGGAACAAACGGTAAAAGTCCCACTAATAGATATTGCTGTATTCTGTGAGGGGAGTTATTCCTTTCACCAAGCGATACACCACGTGCTGGGACCCCCCAATGAAAAACGCACTCACCAGAAATCCAACCAATATGAGCCTTGATTAATAATAGTAGGCCTGCACCACTTTCCAAAGACCACCAGATGTCAGTCTTACTCTCGGTAGCTCCAATGAGATATGTGGGAGAAATGGAATGTCCACATAGTGTGATACTGCTAAAACACTTTATTAAAACATCCAAATATCCCCCTTATAAAACATGCGTACCAGAGAATCTATAAAAAGAGCAAAGATAACAAAGTGCACTGTGCCTGTTGCGTCCTCCAGTCGGTAAAGTTTGTCAGGAGCACTCACTGTGTGTGACTACAGCCACACGCTTCCTGATTCCTCCCCGGTCGATGGAGCGCATGCATCACTTCCGGTGCGTCACTTCCGGTGCATCACGTCCCTGACGTTTCATCACTTCCTGGACTTCTTCTGAGGGTGGGGATACGCTCTGATGCTCCCGCTAACCCGTTATCTTTTCTCCTTTGGCATCCCATGTCTGTCATTGTCAGCTTTTGAGACAACAGGTAGGTGTTTTTGTGCCCTGCCTATCCAGGTGGGTAGCTGCACAGCGTCCTGAGACAGGTTCCTTGGCTTCAAGTGCCTTGGCTTAAAGTGCCTAAAGCTAATGCTCTGCTGACAAAGTGGGACACTGTAACATCAGGTATTTTTTTCTTGCGATCACCTCAGGTAAGGGATGTTCACAGTATGATCCTCAGTATGATCCTCAGTGAGCATTGTGGGCAGCGGGATCCATCCCCCAGAGTAAAGGGTCGGCATCTCTGAGATTGCAGGTAAGTGTGATCTCCCAGGTAACACTGACAGGCAGTCTGTCCCTAGCGGGTGTCTCACTCTATTCGTTTATAGTTCAAGGACACTGCCTCGTAGTCCGCAGGCATCCCGGAGGGACGCTCCAGAGAGAAAGGGGAGTTTGGCTGGGCAGGAGAGGTAAAATGAAAGGGATCGGTCGGGGGGGTGTTCAATAGTGCGGTGCGAGGGGGGCAGTCTGTTTGGTATTTACTTGCCTTAATACTCGCGTGCAGCCTCAGAGGATGGTGTTCTCTGCCGGTGGTGGCTCCTCTGTGGTAGGGCAGAAAGTTTCCCCCTCCCATGGATGAAGTTTGTCGACCCTGGAACTTCAGTAGGAGTGTCAGCGAGTTTGGTACGGCTATGGGGTCTGAGTCCAGGAACTCAAAGAGAGCAAGTAACGAGTCCTGAGTGCCCTTTACGGAATGTGACCGATCTTTGCCCTTTACGGAATGTGACCGATAGGGGGTAGCCCAATCTGCATGTGGCGTCCTTTCTCCTGGCCAACTCTAAAAGCGGTCTCAGCATGGTCCAACGCGGCAGGGTGGCTCTGGAGAGGTCTGGTAGGATCTTTATCATTGTCCCATCAAATTCTGGATTGTCCGCTTCCCAAGCTTTGCGAGCTATGTTTTCTTTGTGGGTATAGTGATGTAGCCGGCATATCACATGGCGGGGTCTCAAGGGATTAGTCAATTTGGGGCCCAGTGCTCTATGGATCCATTCTAATTCAACCCGGTCTGGCAGTTCGACCCCCGCTATGCTCCAGAAGATGGCGATGGCCCTATCGGCCAGATCCTCAGCTGCAGTGCCCTCTGGCAGTCCGCGGAGCTGCAGATTATTCCTGCGGCTCCGGACCTCCATGTCTTCAAGGTGGAGTTGTTGATTCACCATTGCCTCTGAGTGTGCCTGTTGTGAGTGCTCCAGCGTGGCTACTCGACGGTCTAGTGTGGATAGAGAGGTCCCCCCTGCCGTGAGCCTTGTTGAGATTGCCCGCACATCGGCCTTCACTGCTTTCAGTTTCTTCCTGTGAGCTGCCTCTATTTTCTTGATGAGGGCTGCTATGTCAGCCTTTGTCAGAAGCGCTTGCAGGAGGGATTTTAGCTCCGTGTCTGCTCAGTATGTCAAGGAAGGAGAGTGTGGCGGTCCTCCCGGATCTGAGAGGAAAGGCGATGGGATGTCAATCGATGCCTCAGATTCAGGGTATTCTGCAGGTGAGGCCGGCAGAGTATGTGAGGCCTGGTCTCTGGCTTGTTCGACATGTGTGTCAGCCATCTTGGGTTCCTGTGAGTTTAGCTGGGAAAGTTGAAATAACCTTTGAATGTCGCTTGCTGACAGAGCTGGAGGTGATGATTTTGTGGGTTTGTTGTTCCTTTTTTTGCTGACCTCTTCTTTGAGGAGTACATAATGTGCTGTTTTAGGATGAATCAGCCGGGGTGGATGAGAGACGGCCGGGAGCTCAGCAGACACATGTTTCTATCTGGCCATGTCCAGACCACGCCCCCTAAAGTGGTCATATTTAAAGTGATATGAAAGCTTTGTGTTTTATTGAAAGAAAAAAATCATGTCATACTTACTTGCTCTGTGCAATGGTGTCATATACCAGATAAGACCAGAACTGTGTGGACTGCAACAGAGTGAACCAGACATAAATAGGTGAAAGTAAGTTTATTAAGGTAAATGCATATACATGTGAACACACCACCAATACAGAGTGAACAAACCAAACAACCAAACAGTGATAATACACAACCAGCATATGTAGCAAAAGAGAGTACCAGAATCGTAGTCAAGCCAGGCCAGGGTCATAAACAGATCAGTAGCTGGGAAGGAAAACAAACAGGACAAGGAGAGGATGGATGTATCACAGGAGGGACGGGTCAGGTACAAGGCTCAGGGTCCAGGGTTCAGGTAACAGACAGGAAACAGGATCAACAGGTTCCAGGAATCAGGATCAGAGTAACAGGATGCAGGTCAGGGCTCAAGGACAATACCAGGGCAACATGAGTGTGCACTTGCCGGGTATTTATACTGCAGCTGCTAATTAAGGTCAGGTGACACCTGTCTGCAGAGGGGAATACCTGCTCCATACTGCCAGGATTCCTCTGCTGGTGGACGCCAGTACTGAGGCCCAAAGGTGACAGAATACCAGCAGGAAAAAGCTCTTCTGACAGCTCCAAACTGCCAGGAGACACCTGCTGGTGGACCTCAGTACTGCACGCCAAATGATCAATATTACCAGCGGAGTAGACCTTTCCTGACAAATGGTTTTGCACAGAGCAGCTCCAATCCTCTTCATTTCAGGTCCCCCGCCGGCACTCCTGGCTTCTCCCCCTCAAGCAGTGCCCCCAGAGAAAGCTGCTTGCCCTGGGGGCACTGCTGCATGTGCGCTCCCGAGGTGCTGTTCTATGCGTCCATAGAACCCTGGATCGGCCCCACCCCCACTCTCTCCTCATTGGCTCACTGGCTGTTATTTACTGTCTCAGCCAATGAGAAGAGAGAGTCCCCATACCGGCTATTGTGAACATCGCTGGATCACAAAACTTTAAGGCTTCAGAACCACTTTAACTGCTTCAGATCTGTGCTATAGCTGAATGATGGCTATAGCGCAGATCTACATTGCCGGGACTATGTCTATTGACGCCCTCCCCTTTCCTCACTCCATTTGAGAGATGATCTCAAAAGTAAACATATGAGATCATCTCTCATTGCCAGCTCTCCCTCCTCACACAGAGACCGAGTGTGAGGAGGGAGAGATTCTGTGCTAAATCGCAAGTCATTTTACAGTAAAAAAAACACACAGTGTGGCCTAACAGAGCCTAATCAGTGCCCAATCAGTACCACAGTAACAATTAGCATCTATATGACTATACGGTTACTCCTAGACAAAATTCACCCTCTACTAGGTCAACCCCCACTGCGCCTTGGATACTTCACCTAGATGGTGCTACACATCCGGTGAAATAACACCTACCTATAGCTGCCACTTAATATATGAGACAAACATGAAATGGAATTTAAATCTGTACTGAGTGGTAAACCACCACCCCCCGTGACAAAATTAAATTGTGGCGCTCTCTCCAATGGATTTAATCACCTCCTATAGTGAAAAATAAAAAATCTAAAATCTAAATCTAACCATCACCCTATTACTAGTGTGTATCTAAATAGCAAAAAACCTGTTGATACCCTCACAATGTGTTCATTGAAAAAAGTAAGTGAAAATAATAATCCCATGATTAAGGTACAGGCGTATCGAAACATGTCGGGGGCGTGGCTGTAAGAAGAGGAACACCACGTACTAGTGACAGGTAGAAGCTGGCTGTTTGGTTAACCCAGTGGGGAAGGCAGCTATACCCATCTACGAAGCAAGCGGTGAGAGGGTGAGAGACACTCTGAGCGCTGGCGATTAGAGGGTCCGCTGTGACCGCATACCCCCTAGGAGGTTTATCTCAGCTGTTGGTTGATATTATATCGGACGGATTGCTGTGGAGTTTGCTGTGCTGTTTTGTTTTATACACAATGTGAGTGGAATTGTTGAAGTGTAATTTGCAGTGTGAATCATTAAAGTGTTTTACGTTATTACACTATTGGAAGTTTTTTTAATTTTATATGGAACGAGCCTCCTGGATGGACATGGTTTAAACCCTTGCCAGTAGCAGCAGTCATCTATGCCTTTTTAGCCTCATACGAAAGTGGAGGCATGAGGAGCTGGTGAGTGGCTGTCCATAGGGAGAGTGGTCACTGAGCACAGAGGTGTGGTGGAAGATCCTATTAGAAGAACTCACATTCTTACAACAGAAGGACTTGTTGTTGCACATTATATGTTGTTTTTGATTACCATCACGGACACTATTATGATGCACTTATATTTATAGATTGTATACTTATTTTTTATAGTTTATTATATGGATATTGAGTCGATATAGCAGCATCTGATTAATATTAACACTGAATCACGTTATGTATTAGGTATTTTGGTGTCACTATTATTTTCACTTACTTTTTTCAATGAACACATTGTGAGGGTATCAACAGGTTATTTACCCTATATCTATTGTACAGATTTTTGCTATTTAGATACACACCAGTAATAGGGTGATGGTTAGATTTAGATTTTAGATTTTTTATTTTTCACTATAGGAGGTGATTAAATCCATTGGAGAGAGCGCCACAATTTAATTTTGTCACGGGGGGTGGTGGTTTACCACTCAGTACAGATTTAAATTCCATTTCAAATTAGCATCTATAGCTAGTGCCCATCTGTGTCATCTGTGCCCACCTGTGCCCATCTGTGCCATCAGTGCCCATCTGTGCCATCAGTGCCCATATGTGCCCATCTGTGCCGCCTCAGTGCACATCTGTGCAATCAGTGCACATCTGTGCCACCTCATCAGTGTCCATCTGTGCCACCTCATCAGTGCTCATCTGTGCCACCTCATCTGTGCCCATCTGTGCCAATCAGTGCCCATCTGTGCCAATCAGTGCCCATATGTGCCGCCTCATCAGTGTTCATCTGTGCCACCTCATCAATGCCCATCTGTGCGGCCTCATCAGTGCACATCTGTGCAATCAATCAGTGCACATCTGAGCTGCCTCATCAGTGCCCATCTGTGCCGCCTCATCAGTGTCCATTTGTGCTACCTCATCAGTGCCCATCTGTGCCAATCAGTGCCCATCTGTACGGCCTCATCAGTGCACATCTGTGCAATCAATCAGTGCACATCTGTCCTGCCTCATCAGTGCCCACCTGTGCCGCCTCATCAGTGCCCATCTGTGCCACCTCATCCGCGCCCATCTGTGCCAATCAGTGCCCACCTGTGCCAATCAGTGCCCATCTGTGCCACCTCATCAGTGCACATCGGTGCTGCTTCATCAGTGCCCATCTGTGCCGCCCCATCAGTGCCCATCTGTGCTGCCTCATTCGTGCATATCTGTGCCACCTCATCAGTGCCCATCTGTGCCACCTCATTAGTGCACATCTGTGCAATCAATCAGTGCACATCTGTCCTGCCTCATCAGTGCCCACCTGTGCCGCCTCATCAGTGCCCATCTGTGCCACCTCATCCGTGCCCATCTGTGCCAATCAGTGCCCACCTGTGCCAATCAGTGCCCATCTGTGCCGCCTCATCAGTGCACATCTGTGCTGCTTCATCAGTGCCCATCTGTGCCACCCCATCAGTGCCCATCTGTGCCACCTCATTTGTGCATATCTGTGCCACCTCATCAGTGCTCATCTGTGCCACCTCATTAGTGCACATCTGTACAATCAATCAGTGCACATCTGTGCCGCCTCATCAGTGCCCATATGTGCCGCCTTATCAGTGCACATCTGTGTGATCAGTGCCCATCTGTGCCGCCTCATCAGTGCACATCTGTGCCATCAATCAGTGCACATCTGTGCTCATCAGTGCCACCTCATCAGTGCCCATCAGTGCAGGCTTAGCACACACCTGTGCAGTCTCATCACCACCAGCAACCATGTCCAAAAGATGCTTTTTCGCCGAGGAGGCATGCCAAATACTTTCCACGGCTGACGAGAGCAACGAGGAGCTCTCTTTTTCGGATTCCCTTTCAAATTCGGATTCTGAGTCTGACGTAAATTATGAGCCAGTCCTCAGTAGTGGAACACTGACAGACTCAGAGGAGGAAGATATTCTGCCCGCCAAAGACGTTCTGGTGAGGAAGCAGTGGCATCCAGTAGCACCACAGTGCCATCCATCAGCACCTCAGTACCTCGGCAAGAAAGGCCAAGTACCAGTGGGGTGTCACCTCAGCCCCAAAGGGTTAGGACCTATGCCAGCCTTCCCTATGCCCTTCAGAACCCCTTGTGGCTTCCTCCTAATTCAGGAGAAGCTAACATTCCCCCTTTCACTGCCCAGCCAGGAGTCCAGGTGGACACGGAGAATTTTTCCCCAATCAATTTTTTAAATTTAATTCTTACGGAGGACATGTTAGCGTCAATTGTGGCCCAGTGCAACCTGTATGCACAGCAATTTATTTTGAACAATCCAACATCCTATTATGCCCATCCCTACAAGTGGATAGACCTAGCAGTGGAGGAGTTGAAGTTTTTTTTGGGCCTCGCAATTTGTATGGGACTCACCAAAAAAAATGAATTGCTTTCCTATTGGTCAACCCACCCCATCCACCACATGCCGATCTTCTCTGCGGTAATGCCCAGAACCAGATATCTGATGATCACGAGGTTCCTACATTTCAGTGATAATACCCAGTGCCCTCCCCAAAATGACCCAAATTATGACAGGCTTTACAAAATTCGGCCAATACTAAATTATTTTTCAGAAATATTCCCCCAGTTGTTTTCCCCCGGACCAACACATATGTGTGGATGAGTCTCTTGTTAAATTTAGCGGCAGGCTTAACATTAAGCAATTTATCCCCAGCAAAAGGGCCTAATATGGGGTGAAGGTGTACAAATTATGTGACCGAGCCACAGGGTACACATATGCCTTCACAGTGTACGAAGGGATGGACACCCAGCTGCAGCCCCCTAATTGCCCGGACTACTTGGGATCCAGCGGGAAAGATGTTTGGGACCTCATATACCCCCTACTCGACAAAGGATACCACTTGTATGTAGACAACTTCTACACAAGTCTGCCCCTGTTCCACAACCTTCACCGGAAGAAGACACCAGCATGTAGCACCGTAAGAAAGAACCGGAGGGGCTTTCCTCAAAGACTTGTCAATATGAAGTTGAGAAGAGCAGAGACGGCAAGTCTGCGAAACAAGGAGATTCTGGCAGTGAAGTGGAGGGACAGAAGGGATGTCTACATGTTGTCTTCAATCCACAATAACACCTACGTGGAAATCCCCAGAAGGAATGGCCCCATCCAAAAACCAACATGCATCCATGAATGCAATTTGTTTATGGGGGGAGTCGACTTCAACAACCAAAGGCTCGAACCATACCTTGCCACAAGACAGACATATTAATTTATTTTTTTCAGTTGGCCATATACAATTTCTATAACATTTACCGCAAATCCACCCAAAACCCCCAACCCTTCCTTGGCTATCAGGAGGAAATTTACACTGCCCTTATATTCCTGAATTGCCCACCAGAAAACCGATCAGATGTTCTTAGTCGACTCTCCGAATGCCACTTTCCCGATAAAATCCCTCCCAAACCAACAGGCCAAAGACGTCAAAAAAGATGTAGGGTGTGTACCAGTAGAGGAGTCAGAAGAGACACATCTTATTATTGTCCCCATTGTCCTTCCTAACCAGGTCTCTGCATAGGTGACTGTTTTCGCCATTACCATACTTCAGTAAATTATTAGTGAAATATGGTAAACGTAAGCCTCAGTTCCTGCCATTTACCCTCACACCCCTTATGCCACTGCCTGCTCTGTAACTGACCCTGGCTTGTTATTCGACCACACTTCTGCCTGCCGATTCTGTACATACCTCTGCCTCATCTGGAACTGACCCTGGACTGTTATTCGACCACGTTTCTGCCTACCGATTCTGTACATACCTCTGCCTGATCTGGAACTGACCTTGGATTGTTTGACCATGGTATTTGCCTGCCTCCTGGATTGATCTTGTACCCTGCAACTGGACTAGTGGGATTCAACACACATATGTGAGGGGCTCCAGAATAGTTTTTCTGGATGAAGAAAACAATTTTTGTTTGTTTTCTCATTCCTAGATTAGGGTCTGGAGACTAGGAGGCTTCCCCTATCCCCATTCTGTCCTGAAAGAGGCCCTACTTCTGCCTGCTGCCTGTAGGACTTACTGCCATCATGCCTCTGCCTGTCGCACTGACCACAGCACATGGACCATGTTCCTGCCTACTACCGGGACCAATATTTTTGACACTGCTGACAATATCTCTGCCGGCACTGACCCTGGACTGTATATGGAGAGTATCCCTGCCTGCTGCCTGGACAATTGTGTTCGCTGTTGCTGATTGTCCTGTGGACAACTGCGCTACTAAAACCACAGGTAATCTTTTGTTTACCCTTTGCTCAGCATAATGTATTTTGGGGTATATTTCTTTGTATGTGCATGCTATGTGTCCCTGGAACACCTGACGGTGTTTCTTGCATGTTGGATCTCTGTATGTGGCCAGGCTGTGTAAAAGTCCCACACATTTGGTATCGCCATACTCAGAAGGAGTGGCAGAATGTATTTTGGGGTGTCATTTTTGCTATGTAAATGCTATGCGTTGGAAATATCTTATAAATGGACAACTTTGTGTAAAAAAAAATGCGTTTTCATTTTTTTCCCACATTTTTCAAAAACTTCTTGAAAAAAATGAACCGTTCAAAAGACACATTATGCCTCATAGATTATATGCTGGGGTGTTAGCTTTCCAAAATAGGGTAATTTTGTGGGTGTTTCCATTGACCTGGTGCTCCAGGGCCTTCAAAAGTGTAATAGATAGTCAGCAAGTTAGATGTGTAATTTATGCTCCTTGAACACCTGTTGGTGCTCCCTGCATGTTGGGCCTCTGTATGTGGCCAGGTAGTGAAAAAGTCCCACACATGTGGTATAATAATACTCAGGAGGAGTAGTAAAATGTATTTTGGGGTGTCGTTTGTGGTATGAACATTCCATGTGAGAGCAATAAGCTATTACAATGACAATTTTTTTGAAAAAAATAAAAAATAAAATAAAATCTTAATTTTCCAAAGACTTGTGGGAAAAAATGACAACTATAAATAACTCACCATGCCTCTTACTATCAGTCAATTGGGGGTCATTTGTACTTTCCTGGCATGTTAGGGTCTCAAGAAATGAGATAGGCCGCCAGTAAATCAGATATGATCAATTTTTTATGATTTGCACCATAGCTTGTAGACTCTATAACTTTCACACAGACCACGTAATATCCACTAATTTGGGCTATTTTTACCAAAGATATGTAGCAGTATATATTGTGGCCAACATTTATGAAGTAAAATTGCTAATTTGCAAAATGTTATCACAATCACTGGCCCTCATTTCCTTTGTTAGAGTGACACCTTGGCTTGCAAGCGTTGGACACAAATATAATAAAAAATATTGTGGGGCATGAATAACTCCTTATTCACAATGCTTTAAATCAGTATTAAACCCAAAACCAGAAACGTAATGTACTGCAGCTTACCAATTATTAGATGTGATGGCTGCATCCGTTTTCTTTTTGTTTTGTCTTTTTTCTCCTCTGTTTTCACCTGGTGATCTGGCCAGTAATACACTTTCTGTTTTAGTAAGACTGTACACTAACAAAGTAAAGCAAAACTCTAGCTCACACTTTATAATCAGTTACAGCAAATTATTTTTCTTTTTTACCTTTTGGGATAAAGGTTTTGCATTTATAATTACAGGCTGATCATTTTAATCATCCCTGCCAGTGTTAAGTGGTTTGTCTCATCCATGCAAACGGATACATTCTGCTGGAGAGCTTATGCTTTTGAAAATCAACAGACTTTCTGGCTGGACCACCAGATGCAAATATAAGTAAGAAACCCGAAAAAAGGAAGCTAATGCAGCCATCATATCTAAGAATTGGTAAGCTGCAGCATAATAAATGTTTTCTTTTGGGTTGAATAATGCTTTAGGCTAAAAACGCTGAGAATTTAGTACTACTTTATAAATACAAAGGTGGTGGTCTCTGCAACAAAATCTCTTTGGAGATCCAAAATCTTCTGGGTAGATTTTACTAGATGTTACAGACAGCTGTGTGTATATGCCTTTATTCTCGGAATACAACAAGAAAATAGTAATACTGGTATAATGTCTTTAAAAACATAATATACAAATCCATTAAATTGTTGTTTTTAAATATCAGTAACATCAAAAGTAGACACAGTTACGCACTGCTGTAATATTTGAGCATTAGCAAAACCGAAGAAATGTTTCAGGGCTTTTCAATATCAGTTAAGAAAACATTTGTTATCTCAAAATCAACTGCTTTATTTACACTGGTAAAGCATAGTCTATAATGTATACACTGAAAAAACAGCAGTTTAAGGAAACTGAACTAAAATATTCATCTCTTTACGCTTTCACTGTACAATGGGTAGCTGTTATGAATCTACCCCAGATAAATCACATATGCAGTTTTCCTGTTGACTTTAAACATCTGTCCTTGGTACAATCACCTGATGATGCCCCGGTATCTGTAAAATATGTCAGCCCTCTGAATGTGTTTGGCTCCAGGCATAGACCAGTTCCCTTCTCTTAACAACTTCAATACCAGGAACTTAGACACCTTCCTGCCCAGGCCAATTTTCAGCTTTCAGCGCAGTTGCAATTTGAATGACAATTGCGCGGTCATGCAACACTGTACCCAAACAATTTTTTTTTATCATTTTGTTCCCACAAATAGAGCTTTCTTTTGGTGGTATTTGATCATCTCTGTGGTTTTTATTTTTTGCGCAACAAATAAAAAAAGACCGAAAATTTTGAAAAAAAAAAAAGTTTTTCTTTGTTTCTGTTAAAATTTTTTGTAAATAAGTATGTTTTCTTCTTCAATGTTGGGTACTGATATGGCTGCACTGACGGGCACTGATACAGCGACACTGATGGGCACCGATGAGGTGGCACCAATGAGGTGGCACTGGTGATGGGCACTGATAGGCGGCACTGATGGGCACTGATAGGTGGCACTAATGGGCACTGATAGGTGGCACTGGTATGCGGCACTGATGGGCACTCATAGGTGGCACTGATGGGCACTCATAGGTGGCACTGATGGGAACTCGTAGGTGGCATTGATGGGTACTTATGGGTGGCACTGATGGGTACTTATGGGTGGCACTGATAGGTGGCATGGATGGGCACTAATGGGCACTGATAGGTGGGCACTGATGGGCATGGATGGGCACTGACAGGTGGCACCGATGGACACTGATGGGTGGCACTGATGACACTGGTGGCACTGATGACACTAATGGGTGGCATTGCTGGGCATCACTGAAATATAATGGTGCCAGTCAGTGCCCATTTGTGGGCACTGATTGGCACAGATCTGGCATAATTTCCACATGTGGATGGCCATGGGGTACATACCTGGCCATCCACATGTTGCCCGCTTCCCTGGTGGTCCTGGCGGCTTCCCCGGTGGTCTAGTGTGGGCATCCGAGGGGGGGCTGCGCTGATAAACAATCAGCGCAGACCCCCCCTGTCAGGAGAGCCACCGATCGGCTCTCCTCTGCTCGCGTCTGTCAGATGCGAGTGAGGAAAAGCCGATCAATGGCTTTTCCTATTGACATCGTGATCAGCTGTGATTGGACACGGCTGATCACGTGGTAAAGAGCCTCTGCCAGAGGCTCTTTACCAAGGTCGGAGGAGCGGTGTGTCAGACTGACACACCGCTCCACCGATCGCCGCGATGCGCGCCCCCATAGGCACGCGGCGGCATGTTATCCTGCTGGACGTCATATGACGCCCAGTCAGGATAACTGAACTACCGCCCGGCCGTCAATCTGCTATAGGCGGGCGGGAAGTGCTTTTAAAGAGTAACCCTATCGGTGTAATGAATGTACAATGCAAGGATTTTAACCGCTGGCACTTATACCCCCTTCCTGCCCAGGCCAATTTTCAGCTTTCAACGCTGTCACTCTTTGAATCACAATTGCGCAGTCATGCTACCTATATGAAATTTTTATCATTTTTTTCACACAGATAGAGCTTTCTTTTGGTGGTATTTAATCACCACTGTTTTTTGTTTTTTCTAAACAAACAAAAAAAGACCAACATTTTTGAGAAAAAAAAAGTTTTCAGAGTTTGGTATTACATTTTGCAAACATGTAGTTTTTCTCCTTCATTGATGTGCGCTGTTAAGGCTGCACTGATAGACACTAATAGGCTGCACTGATAGGCACTGATAAGGCAGCACTGATTGGCATTGATAGGTGGCACTAATGGGCACTGATAGGTGTCACTGATGAGGTGGCACTGGTGGGAACTGATCAGGAGGCACTATGAGGCTGCACTGATAGGTGGCACTGATGGGCACTGATGGGTGGCACTGATTGCACTGATAGACAGCACTGAAGGTCACTGAGAGGCGGCACTGAAAGGTGGCACTGATAGGTGGCACTGATAGGTGGCACTAATTATGAGGCACTGATGGGCACTGATTGGCAGCACTGATGGGCACTGATAGGTGGCACTGGTGAGCACTGCTTAGCAGAACTGATGGGCACTGGTAGGTGGCACTGGTGGCACTGGTAGGTGGGACTGATGTCCTGTTTAAGTCAGTAGTCAGCTTATTTTTTTCTCCTCACACTGTCAGCATAAACAAAAAAAAGGTGATTACCGGCTTCTGTTTAAATCATATGATCAGCTGTTATTGGCTTACAGCTGATCACGTGGTAAAGGGTCTGGATCAGGGGCGTCGGGAGGGGGTGGCTAGCCGTGGCTGAAGCCCCGAATGTGCCCCCGAAAAGCCCCGAGCCTCAGGCATGCAGCTCTTCATTACAAGCCCCGAGCGGCGAGCGCCAGGACCGATCTGATCCCGAGCGCCGGCGAATTTGGCCGAGTTTGGCCGAGTGCCGTAGCAGGTCCCGCCTTCTGGAGCCTGCAACGCCTATGATGGATGTCCCCCTGGTCCAATGCTCGGACCGCGGGACGTGTGACGTCCATCATAGGCGCTGCAGGCTCCAGAAGGCGGGAATTTCAATGCGGCCGCCGCGCCACTGTAAGATCCCCGCTCAGCGCTCGGGCGGCCCGCTCTCCTCTCCTCCTCGGCTCCTCCTCGTCCTCTGACTGCCTGGCTGCTGTGACACCGCACACCACGGCTGAGCTGAGGTAGGTCAGACAGTGTATGTGGGTCAGGCTGGTCAGTGTAGGTAAATGTCAGTGTAGGTAGGTCAGTGCAGGTAGGTCACTATGGTCAGTGTAGGTAGGTCAGTGTATGTAAATGTCAGTGTAGGTAAATGTCAGTTTAGGTAGGTCAGTGTATGTAAATGTCAGTGTATGTAAATGTCAGTGTAGGTAAATGTCAGTGTAGGTCAGTGTATGTAAATGTCAGTGTATGTAAATGTCAGTGTATGTAAATGTCAGTGTAGGTAAATGTCAGTGTATGTAAATGTCAGTGTAGGTAGGTCACTACGGTCAGTGTAGGTAAATGTCAGTGTAGGTAGGTCACTACGGTCAGTGTAGGTAAATGTCAGTGTAGGTAAATGTCAGTGTAGGTAGGTCAGTGTATGTAAATGTCAGTGTAGGTAGGTCAGTGTATGTAAATGTCAGTGTATGTAAATGTCAGTGTAGGTAAATGTCAGTGTATGTAAATGTCAGTGTAGGTAAATGTCAGTGTAGGTAGGTCACTACGGTCAGTGTAGGTAAATGTCAGTGTAGGTAGGTCAGTGTAGGTAGGTCACTACGGTCAGTGTAGGTAGGTCAGTGAATGTAAATTTCAGTGAATGTAAATTTCAGTGAATGTAAATGTCAGTGTAGGTAAATGTCAGTGTAGGTAGGTCAGTGCAGGTAGGTCACTACGGTCAGTGTAGGTAGGTCAGTGAATGTAAATGTCAGTGTAGGTAGGTCAGTGTAGGTAGGTCAGTGTAGGTAAATGTCAGTGTAGGTAGGTCAGTGTATGTAAATCAGTGTATGTAAATGTCAGTGTATGTAAATGTCAGTGTAGGTAAATGTCAGTGTAGGTAAATGTCAGTGTAGGTAGGTCACTACGGTCAGTGTAGGTAGGTCAGTGAATGTAAAGGTCAGTGTTCACTACAGTCAGTGTATGTAGGTCAGGTAAGTCACGGCCCAGCCAAAAAAAAAAGCCTGCATCACGTGTACAACAACCCCCCCCCCCCCCCAGGGTCCGGCCTTGGACTTCGGGCTGAAGCCCCTGGTCTTTTTGCCACCTAGCAACGCCCCTGGTCTGGATTGGCCCTTTTCTCCGATCTGTGATTAACCGAGACCCAAGGACTCGGTGATCACAGACCGTGTTGCCCGCGGGCCGCAGGGGGGCGTGGGCAGCACGAGCACGAGAGGATGTCCATGTATGCCAGTAATCTAATCTGTAGCCATCTTTCGGCTATAGTGCAGGCATCAACTGGTTAATAAACTTATCTGGCCATACACTGTAAAATTTTCTTGTTCAATTTCCTTTAGATTTACCTTAAACTATGTAGTGCAAGGGCCTGCCTGATTGCTTACAAATTTAAAATGTGTTTAGGTTTGATCTTATATTATATGGTTTTGGTAAATCTAAAGGAAAATTGTACAAGGATGTTGTATATTGTATGGCCAGCCTTTGTTGCAGATTCCTACCTGCTTCTGCTCTGAAGGAAAAGCTATTTGTTTGACCAGACTGCATACTGATTCCAAATAGAAGTGATTGGTTCTTTATAGTAAGCTTGTGTGCTTTTATTTTCCTTTTAGAAGTAATTAACCCTTAGGGAACATCTTACTAAAAATGTTATAGAGAATGCCTAAAACATGACTTGTTTCTTAGTGCAGACTTCTGGGAAAATTAGTGAGCCAATCATGCATGCAAGAAATTACATGTTTGGATGTGTGTACAGAATGCATTCAAGTTGTCAAGTTGCATTAAATTTTATAGCACTGCAAATTGAAATGGAAGGGTAATTTTAATAACATTAAGTTATAAGGTCGCTTGCTTAGTAATTGTATATATATGTTATATTACATTTTTTATTTGCTATTTTTTCCCACCTTGTTAAGACCGGTACACTTTAAAATGATTCTTACATTAAACATACAGTAAATAATAAGATCATTAAAGAAGAACTGCAATGTATGTATCTTATGTATCTTGTAAGGTACTTTTTTTCAAAATAGTTATCATTTAGCGTGAAAATCCTAATCAGTTTTTTTTTTAATGATACTTTATGTAAGTTCATGTACTTCAAGTTCATGAACTTGAAGTAAGTCACTGATTATTCTTCCAGCTCTGCAGACAGCAACGTTGCCATCAACAAGCCAAACTTTTAAAATTTCAGTGTAAGCCATGATGATGAATGATGATGATTACACTCTGAAGAAAATGTTAAAAAAAAGGGGGACAAGTGACTAATGTTGATTGTATTCAACCTTATTTGATGAAATTTCATAAATTAATCAGCTGTCAACTTTAGTGTTAATTGTAAATTCACCTTCTAAAAAAAAAATTAACCAGAGCAATTGGTCAGTGTCAGCTCAAAGCATCGCTCTGCTCTGTCCTGGTAGCCTTGCAGAAAGAGAAGAGCCTGGACTGCTACACCGGCTGCATGGGCACTGACAGCTCATCATCCATGGAGGTAAGTACAATAGGGTAGGGAGGGTGAATGGTGTTAGTTCATTTGTTTTTATTGTTATTATTTTTTTTTATAGAGTCCTTTCCCAGAATTGCTCCCCCTATGACACATTAATATCTCTGAGGGTGGCCTTGGAGGGTGTGTGAACATGACAGTCTGCTGGGATTGTTATTAAAGACAACCTGGATTTTTTTGGTGAGATGCCTTCCAATTGATTTACTTGATGGTTGCTATCTGTGTCAATATTCATATGTATATTTTAGTGTCATTTAAAGTAATGTATTGTTTTTGCTCTCAATTGCAGTTGAATCATTATGTAGTACTTGGAAGCTCCTGAGGAAGCATATGTTGGCCAAATATGTTGAGCAAATGTTAACTGCATGTATACTTCACATGGATATTCCTTGTTGATTTTAACAAATCAAATGTATTTATATGCTATTTTTTTTATGTTTTTGTACTATAAAGTATTTGTTTTTTTTATCATATATTTGTGTCCTGGCACCCTTAAAATCCAATTTTCAAAAAACTGCTGCACTAATTCTTTTCTTTAACATTTTTTTTAAAAGCTCACATAAAAAGGGAACTGAACTAACAAAGCAAGGAAGTGTACTGCTATTTTTCAGAAGGAATTCCAGACAAATGTTATTTTTTTCAGGGTACTGCATAGACACAGTTAAACATTTCTAGATGGTCCTTAAAGCATAGCAAACATTCACTTTTTGAGTTCAGGTTTACTTTAATGTGTGTCTTGTGTTGTGTTTTTCTTAAAAAGTATTTAAGAAAAACTGATGAGGAATTAGAACCCTTATTAGGTTTTTATTGTTTTCTGTATCTCTTTATATTTGCCAGAGTAAACTGAGTGTGTGAAATTCCAAACTTTGAATTGTCAACAAAACAATCCAATGATGATACGTGTTATAGTTATATAGTTATGTATAGTTATATAGCCTAACTGTTCTGTAATTGTGTTGTCTCCCCTATACATTAAATAAAGCGCTGCGTAAACTGTTGGCGCTATATAAATCGTGTATTATAATAATAATAATAATAATAATAGTTACAACTTACTAAAAGGGATTTCCCCCCACTTTATAGAGATTTTCTCTCACTTCCTGTTGTGGCTACAAGACAGGAAGTGAAGGGCAATCTCTTAAATAGGACACATATAGCAGAAATAAAATTGACAGGGTTTTTTCTTTCTTTAATTTGTCCAAAAGAAATTGTAAAAAGTTTTGGCTTTATACTTTAAGTCTTAACTTAAAGATCAAAAAGAAAACATGTTATTGTAGATAAAGTTGTAGCATAACGATTCCCCGCCCCCCGTCATTATTCTCACTGTGTGAATTAAAAGATGGCTTACTTTTCTCTCTCCAAGAGAGTTTATAAATTCTTAATTCTTTTACCGAAAGCAATTAAAGGTGGTTACTTATCAGGAGGTACAGATTTCACTTTCTTGTTCTATTACGTAAACTCCTTCTAGCCCTTGGGATTCCAAGCAATTTTATTGCAAAGATTAGCGTGAGACCAATATTTCAGATTTTGGTTTTAGCATTAGTAATTAAAGAAACATATTTTATTAATCTGCTATTTGTACTAATTTGCTGTTTCTAATTGACTTAATTACTCTTCATCTAGAAGCAGTGGTCAAATCCTTTAGAGGTTTCTATGTTATAGTCAGCCTAAAATGCATTAAATGCTTTTATATCAGAAACAGTCTTGCTGGATTTAATAGTATATTTTTCCCTTGAGTGTTAGAAAAACAATGAAGCTCCTGCTTTATGGCAATAGTGCACTTATGTATGTAAGCTTTAAACTTTAAACTAGTCAAAGGTGCATATTCTTATAATGGGCATTACAATAATGCATTCCTTTTAAAAAAAATGTATTGAACCACTGCATGAGTGATCACATAAACTCTGTTCTCAGCTGCATAAGGAGCTCAGACAGCTAGGGGAGGAGAAAGTCTTCCTAGTGAATGGCTGTGCAGGGAAATGTCAGCACAAGTCTAATCATTGGAGGAGAGCAGGCTGAGTTCCCAGCGCAGCCAGAAAAATGACCACCATGTGCTCTCATGTCTAGTGTGGTCAGTTTTAATAGGAAAGCAGAGGGACTGGCAGGAACACCAGGGATTTTACAAAAAGGAAACAATACAAAGGAACAGGATACTTTTTCATACAAGTACATGGTACAGCAGGCACATATCAGGTATATGAAATGTTGGGGCAACATATTCTTTAGGGTTATTCCTTATTGCATTTAAAAATAACAGAACATAGATTGCATATTGGTTTGTATTGATTATTGATTTAAAAGGGGTCTTTTAGTTTCACAAGTTAAGTTAGACCCTGTCTCCTGTTTTTAGAAAGGTTTGTGAGATTATTTAAATTTTGAATAAACTGGGGAAAGATTAGAATTCTTGTCAGGTTTAAGTGTTTCTAGACTCCGGGCTCAATTGGAGAGATTCATTCTCTGCTCATCTGGTGAAAAGGTTGTCCAGAGGCCAGGAAATGAGAAGCAATTTCTCCAAAAGAAACACATTTAAAAGTTAAAAACCTTTTTTTTTTAAGTTAGAGCAGAACTACACTACATCTGAGCATCACAAACCAAAAACGGTATTTAATTCATTTTAACCACTTGACCTCCAGAAGATTTACCCCCTTTATGATCAGGCCATTTTTTGCGATACGGCACTGCGTTACTTTAACTGACAATTGCGCGGTCGTTCATCACTACCAAAATAAAATTTATGTCATTTCTTTCTCATAAATAGAGCTTTCTTTTGATGGTATTTGATCACCACTGCATTTTAAAATGTTTGTGTTATAAACAAAAACAAAAAAAATATTTAAAAACAAGGATTTTTTTATTTTTTGCTGTAAAACACATCCAATAAAAAAATGTTAAAAATTATATTTCTTCATAAATTTAGTCCAATATGTATTCTGCTACATAGTTTTGGTAAACAAAATCCCTAGAAGTGTATATTGATTGTTTTATATGCAAATGTTATAGCGTCTATAAACTGTGGGATATATTTATGGAATTTTATTTATTTGTTTTTTTTTATACTAGTAATGGCAGCAATCGGTGACTTATAGCGGGACTGCAGACAATCAGACACTAACTGACACTTTGCGGGAACCAGTGATACTAATACAGTGATCAGTGCTAAAAAAAATGCACTGTCACTGTACTACTGACACTGTCTAGGAAAGGGTTAAACATCTAGGGTGATCAAAGGGTTAACCATGTGCTTAGCCAGTGTTTATGTGTACTGAATGTGCTGCTTTTACTAGGGGAAGATATGAATTCTAGTCCCTGCTTTGCAGGAACACAGAATCCATTCCTTGTTTACATAGGCAGATCCCCATTCTATGTGGTTTACTGACAATTAGCAGGTGCCAGAGGACTTTGAGTGCCCAGCAGCTGCAGACCAGCTTCTGCTGTGAATATTTACAGTAGAATCAGAATCGGCCCTTTGGCAGCGCACACTCGCCCCCTGAAGGTGGGAGTGCAGAATCACATATACAGTGCCTTGAAAAAGTATTCATACCCCTTGAAATTTTACACATACAAACGTACCACGTTAATTAAAAAGATGTGGCTACAGATGAATTCACAAATATCAAGGTCATGACCTATGCTGAAAAATGGTTCAAAGAGAAATTCAAGATTTTAATCTAGGGCTGTTAAAGACACCAGTACAAACACCAGTACACCAGTACAAACTTTCCCTGGAGGCCAGAGGACAGGGTAGCTGAAGAATTAGTGATCAACCAACTGCGAACCCCTCCATGGTCAGTGAAGGTCCAAGCACCAGCCATTCCAGAAACATTCTCAAAGCACAACAGATCACTTCTTTTTCTTTTCGAAGTGGATCAAGTGGAAATGATCCAGGAGAGGTACAGGCAGGCGTAGACCCTATATATTTCCACAACACCAGATGGTAAAGAACAAGGAGAGCCTGGTAATGAACCTTTCATCCAGGACATGGTAAGCTGAACTTTTTGACAAGCGGACCATCTTTTTATCATAACACACACAATGGAATTTCTCAACTAAACAAAAACACACCTTCCCCTCTGGAAATCGTTAGATTGCTACAGCTTCTCCCCAGGTGGTTTGGTTATACATAAAAAAGCAAAGAAGTGCAACACTTTTTGCACCAGCTATCACCCCTCACTAATCTATGCTTAACCTTGTTTGACTCTAGTTCAGAAATGTTCTAGTTTGAAATGTACAAATCTAGAGGTAGAATAAAAATACATAGAAAACACAAAAAACAGCAGCTCTTACATTAGTGATCACCCATCCACTCACATAGCAATCATTGTTTATTACAATTCAATTTCAATGGTTAATGACCCTCTTCAAAATCATATGCAGCCAGATCAAGCTGTCTTATTGCCCCAAAAAAGGAACAATCATAAATCAATGCTCACTCCTTAGGAACAGCTGACACAATCTATTCTGCATTACTAAGTATACACACATAAAACTCAGGCTCTTCAGTTTCTTCTGTTTTGCTCAAAAATAGTACAATGTATAACTTCTGTATCAATATGCAACTTATATATCACTCCTGCATGTCACAAGTAGCACTGTACTACAACGTACAAGGCCTCATGCACATTGGGTTCTGAACGCCTTTCTCCTGCCAGGAAAAAATCAGCGTTAAAATCATTTAACCACTTCAGCCCCGGAAGATTTTCCCCCTTAATGACCAGGCCATTTTTTGAGATACGGCACTGCGTCGATTGAACTGACAATTGCGCGGTCGTGCAACGCTGTACCCAAACAAAATTTATGTCCTTTTTTTTCCCCACAAATAGAGCTTTCTTTTAGTGGTATTTGATCACCTCTGCGTTTTTTATTTTTTGCGCTATAAACAAAAAAAAGCGACAATTTAAAAAATATTTTTTACTTTTTGCTATAATAAATATCCCCCCAAAAAATTAAAAAAACTAATTTCTTCTGAAGTTTAGGCCAATATGTATTCTTCTACATGTTTTTGGTAAAAAAAAATGCAATAAGTGTATATTGATTGGTTTGTGCAAAAGTTATAGCATCTCCAAATAGGGGATAGATTTATGGCATTTTTATTATTATTTTTTTTACTAGTAATGGCGGTGATCAGTGATTTTTAGCTGGACTTCGATATTGCGGAGGACAGATCGGACACCTAACTGACATTTTTGACACTTTTTTGGGAACCAGTAACATTATTACAGTAATCAGTACTAAAAATATGCACTGTTTTTGTACTAATGACACTGGCAGGAAAGGGGTTAACATCAGGGGCGATCAAGGGGTTAAATATGTCCCCTCACTGTGTGTTCTAACTGTATGGGGGACTGTGTGACTGGGGAAAAACTCAGATCCATCCCCCTGCATAGCAAAAAGACAGGATCTGTGTGATCTTCCCTGTCAGAAAGGAGATTTGCCTTGTTTACACAGGCAGCTCCCCATTCTGTCACTGTGGGGAACGATCGTGGGTGACCGGCAGACATTGAGTCCATCCCACCCACTGATTAGCTCCCCCGCTGTCCAGTGGCCGAGCCGACGTACACCTACGGAGATTTGCGGAATCAAGCCACATTGCTGCAGTATAACTGCGGCGGCTGGTCCTTTCGTGGTTAAGCATGTTTAGATGCATTCAGGTATGTCAAGCATTTGAGCATTCCACTGTTTCATTGGTAATATAAAATAATTTATTCTGACCAATAAAATGCATGAATGCTCAAGCCCAAATGCACCCAGCATTTACGCATGTTGAAAAGTGTTTACACGCGTTTTGGTGCATCATCATTTTTGCCCAAACCTTCCTCTTCTGGACTCGATTTTGGTGTGTTCAGATTTCTGCCCCTAAACACCCCTCCTCTAAATGTCTATAAACTCCCATGTGTGCATGGACACATAGGCTAACACGGAGGGGCATTTAGGGGCACAACAAATACATCAAATGCCTTTAAAATAGGCATTTGGCAGCTGCAGTGTGCATAAGGCCTTTTTTTAACACAAAAGGCACACAGAAGTAACAATATTGTGACAACTGTTTTTAATTCCCAAATAATTATTTTTAATCACTTTTCATCCAGGACATGGTAAGCTGAACTTTTTGACAAGCGGACCATCTTTTTATCATAACGCACACAATGGAATTTCTTAACTAAACAAAAACACACCTTCCCCGCTGGAAATCGTTAGATTGCTACAGCTTCTCGCCAGGTGGTTTGGTTATACATAAAAAAGCATAGAAGTGCAACACTTTTTGCACCAGCTATCACCCCTCACTAATCTATGCTTAACCTTGTTTGACTCTATCGGCAAGCAGAAATTATGTGTTGTAACACCTAGCAACTAGCCAGTGAGCTGTAAAGATAGGCTGTAACCTTTGGCAACCAATTGCAATCACTGCGTGATCTGCTGCAGTAAATTGATTCTGAGTCCACCTGCTATTCTGTGTATGTCTCAGAATGGGGAGGGGGGCAAGAAAATGTTTGCCCAGGGCCCAATCAATATTAAAGAAGGCCCTGAATAATACGTTCATCATAACTGAACCAGGGGACAAGGGTGGTAGTTCTAATGCCGCGTACACACGAGCGGACATTACGGCGGACTTTGCCCGGCGGACTGGATTTCGTCGGACAATTCGATGTGTGTGGGCTCCAGCGGACTTTGTTTTCTCAAAAGTTGGACGGACTTAGATTTGAAACTTGTTTAAAATGTATCCGTTGAAATCGAGTCCGGTCGAAAAGTCCGCCGTCTGTATGCTAGTTCGATGGACAAAAAGCCATGCTAGGGCAGCTATTGGCTACTGGCTATGAACTTCCTTGTTTTAGTCCGGTCGTACGTCATCACGTACGAATTCGACGGACTTTGGTGGATTGTGTGTAGGCAAGTCCGTTCATTCAGAAAGTCCGTCGGAAAGTACATCGAAAAGTCCGCCGGGCAAAGTCCGCCGTAATGTCCGCTCGTGTGTACGCGGCATTATAGATTGCAGTGACTATGAAAGGAGGATATGAGAAACCTTGGTGGGCAGCTCCAATTACACACTGATCACCATAGGTGTGCTCAGCCTATTGCATTAGGGTGTGTTCCCCCCAAAGCTCAAACCCACATGCCTTTCTCTGCAGCCTCAGCTGCATGGGACAGTGAATGAATGGGAAGTGCTTTGGCTGAGAGGCTTCCTGTTCATTCACAGACTGAAGCAAAGTAAACACAGATTGCTTCAGTTATGAATGAACACAGTGAGTGAGTGTGCTCACTGTGTTCATTTAGAAAAGGAAGGGGCTGGTGAATTACATATTTTTTTATTTTTTTCGCAATAAAGGTTTATTTTGTAAATGTGAAGGTACAGTGAATAATCAATTTAATTACCACTTTGGTGTGTGAAGAATGGTTTATTCAGAAGGTTCTTTTACCTTGGTTTTGAACTGCTGCATCCATTGCAGTCACTTCAAGCAACCTCTTGTAACCCCGGTCCAATACTGCAGCTCAGATCTGCAATGTTTCAGGAAAAGTGTAAAACTTCTTCCAATGCTTTTATTCCTGTCTGTGCCTTTCAATTCTGGTAAAAACCACTCCTCCCACTTCTTGTATGGGCATCACAGGAACAGAAAGTGATGGAAAATCTCCTCAGCCAGGTCACAAACAGAAATAAAATATTTGAGAAATTTAAACTTTTTTCTCATTCTAACCAAAACTAAAAAAAAAAAGATTGTGCAGAATTAGCTTTTCACTAATGCCCCGTACACACGGTCGGATTTTCCGATGGACATTGTCCGATTGGAGCGTGTTGTCGGAAATTCCGACCGTGTGTGGGCTCCATCGGACATTTTCCATCGGATTTTCCGACATACAAAGTTGGACAGCAGGAGATAAAATTTTCCAACAACAAAATCCGATCGCGTCAATTCCGACCGTGTGTGGCCTGTTCCGACGCACAAAGTGCCACGCATGCTCAGAAGAAATTCTGACACGGCCCACAGCTCGTTCTGGTAAACTTAGCGTTCGCAATGGATACAGCACTTTCGTCACGCTGCAATGTTCAAAATGCTTTAATACAGCGCACTCTCTTCTTCTTTATAATGTGACAAGAATTAAGTAGTTTTGATGCTCATATTCACACACACTTCTCACAAACTTCTTTCGTTACTATTTATCGGGATTCCCTCAATATATTTTGATTTCTCACATCTGACAACATAATTTTTTTTTTTTTTTTTTACTTTAATGTAGAATCTCTTTTTGTGTTTCTCTTTTTTAATTTTTTTTTTTGGTGATTTTGATTTGTACTCCCGAAAATGTTTGTGTGTTTTTTGTGACAAGTTCCCACACCACCATTGATATGTTGTTCTATTTAATCTGTAGGAGATTGTTTGGTGTTGTTGCCCCTTTTTGGATGAAAACACACATAGGAGAGTATAATTTACCTTAAAAATTTTATTAAGGGGTCACAACTATAAACAAAGAGGGAGGCAACGCTGGAGAAACTGCAGAAGTGGTGAAGCCTTGGACCCCCAGGGCAGACATCAATTATTTAAAAGCAAAATTGGTGGCCTGAGGAGTCCATATCTAAGGGAGGGCAGTCTGGTCCAGAAGTCCCAGAGATCCGGAAAGCAGCAGATGACATCTGTGTCCCCAGGCTGTAGTCATACAAGAGACTGCAGCTTTTGTCAGACCAGACTGAACCCAGGGCAATCACTCTTTGGTCTTCCTTCCACGCCTCCTTCCAGCCTTTGGCTGTGGTGGTGGAGTTGTGGCAGCAGGAGGAGGAGGAGGAGGATTGTCGATCTCAATGACATCCGTCTTGTGTGTCAGTTCCCCACTCTCCCCCTTACGTAGGACTTTATAAATCAGGTCCTCAGAGATCTTGCATTGGCCCTCCTGCATGCCCTGCAATTTGGTGGCAGCCATGCAGGCAAAGGCCTCTTCAGGACTGGGGAAGGCTCTGAGGGATGCCGAAGCCTCCTGGATCAGCCTGTATGCTGAATCCTGCACAGGACTGGGAGTGGCCTTCCTGGCCCTTTTGTATGGAAGGCGGAGGGGAGGAACCTGAGACTCAGTCAGGCTGCGACTGGTCCCAGGCTTCTCTTGGCTGACACTTAGCCCCACCTCCTCCTGGCTGCCACTAATCCCCGCCTCCTGCTGGCTGACACTAATAATCCCCGCCTCCTCCTGACTGCCACATTCCACAGCCTCCTCCTGGCTGAGGTCTTCCTGTGTATGAAAAAGGGACATAGTTTTAGTTTTTTTTACATCAATCACACACAATTTTCACCTCCTGACTGCTGCAAATTCAATGTTAACAAATATAACAGACCATCCTTCTGAGCCCAGCATTTTGCATTCTTGTCCCAATTTTGGGTGCCCACTACTGTCTATTGATATGTAAAACACTTTTTTTAATCACCAATTAATGATCAATAATAACATCTAGTAAACATCATTTATTTATTGCCCAGAAATCTGTAGAAGGATGCTATACCTGACTCCAGCTGGGCTCCTCCACTTCTTCCTGGCTGGAAGGCCCAGGCTGGACATCGGAAGCCTCAGCTGGTATGGAAGGAAGAGTGGAAGGAAGAGTAGAGAGGGATTCCCTGACTTCAGTTTGGTCTGACAGAAATCGCAGTCTCTCGTAGTACCACAGCCTGGGGACATAAACGTCATCTGCTGCAGCTCCGGATCTCTGGGAATCTGTGACCTTCTTGCGCTCCCTAAGATATGTGCTCCTCAGGCCACCAATTTTAGCTTTTAAATAAGGGATGGTTGCTGTGGGGACCACCGGCTTCACCAACTCCAGCAGTTTCTCCAGCGCTGCCTTCCTCTTTTGTTTATGGTTATAGTGGGGGTGTCTCACTTGCCACAGACAGGGCAGCTCCCTGTACTTGTCTATGAACAGGGGCAGGAAATTGTGGTCGTTGAACCCATCCATTTTCTCTGCAAGACACAACACAAGACAAACCCTAATGTCAGGCCAAACTCCCCTAATCTTGTTACAATATAGGCTTCCATTTCGAAGCAGTATAGGCCCAAGTTTAGATCCTACCTTTGTTAGCACGATCGGCGTCTCCGATGCTCCTTCCTCCGCTCACAGATCGTACGTAAGACGCGCGTGTTACGATTTATACACACTGCGCATGCGTATAACTCCGCCCGCCCCTGACGTTCTTTCTATTCTATTCCCCGCCCCTTTTCGTTCGGCGCAGTGGAGGAAGAGCACATGGCGGATAGACAGCAGGATCGTGCTAAGTACAGCAACGAGGAGGAGGAGGGGGAGGAAAGGCCGGAGCCTGAAACGTCCCGATCCAGAAGGAGATTAAAGGACTCAAATATGTCCTTTGGGGAGATGTTGGAGATGGTGGACATCCTGAAGAAGGCCGACTATGATGGAAAGTATGGGCCTTACCCCAACCACAATGTCCGAAAGGCCAAGATCATGGCGAAAGTGGTCAGAAGTCTGCACAGGAAATTCAGGGTACGACGATCGAAAGATCAGCTCAGGAAGCAGTGGTCGGACCTGAAATTAGGAGAACATGAGCAGTACAGAAAGATCCGGAGAGTGCTGCAAAAAAGTAAGTAGTTGTGCTGTGTTCCTATTCTTTTTGTGTTTATTACGTTCGTGCTGCTCCATGTGCTTTTAGGAACTGTTGTACAGTTTAAAATGGCAACTTTCATGTTCATGGGCACATTATTCGTTCGGATCACACATTTTTATTTCGGACTATAAAATACCATTGTTTAGGCCATATGCATTTGGCCACCATTTTGAGGCCCTATACTTGTCTTCAAAGAATTTGGTTGTGTAGATGGCTTTGTTACTAGAATGAAATGCAAACTAGATTGTGTGTAAGGAGAGGACACTGAGCAGCTGTTTTCACATCTGGACACTGGAGCACTAGTGTGGGACACAAGAACACCATTTTTATTAGGGGGGCCACACAGGTGCTCCAGTGTATACTATAGGGGGGCTACATCTGTGAAGCTTGTACCAAACAGGTAAAGTATTGCAGGTTGACAAAGGACACTAAAAAAGCTACATCTTGGAACTCGGCTAAAATAGATAATTGTACCCCACTTCCAAGCAATGTTTCCTATTTCTAGTTCTGCCATCAAATATCTGTGTGCTAATTATACCATTTTTGTTTTACATAGGGGAGAAAAGACTCGGAGGACACCCCTCATCCGAGGAGACCAGAGCCCCCCCCCTCTGGAAGAAGGGGAAATCCACCCAACACAAGATGAGCAGGAGGAAGAAGACGTGGTGGAAGTAGTCACCACAACAGGTGAGTGTCTGCGACCACAGGCTCAGGTAAGAGATGGATGGCAGCATTTTTTTTAGACCTAATTTATTTTGGGTTTCCTCTCTTTTTAGGTGATCGTGAGGTTGTGGATGAAGATCCTTTCACATCCGAAAGTGCCCAGATCGTGATCGGGGAGATCATGGGGTGTAATTTACAATTGGAAAACATTAAGCAAAATATCAATGATGTTATTCTAAAATATAAAAACATCATTGATATTTTGGGGCGAGTTTAAAACCCCTCCAAATCACTTTCTTCTTTTGTCTGCTACAATGTGCGAAATGTTTTTGTGATTTTTTCCAAAGCCAAATTTGGAGGATGCACACAATGTGTCAACATGTGCTATCTGCCATCACGGGAGATCAATGGACGCGTTTTGGGGGTGCAACCCCTTCCTCAATAATAAAGTAGCTGTGAGGAAGGGCTTTCTCCCCCAAAACACGCCCCTTGATCCCCCGTGATGGCAGGTCGCACATGTTGACATTGTGAAATTTGTGTGCATCTTCCAAATTTGGCTTTTCCAGGGGTGATTTCCCCCCATCTGAACGCAATATCAAACACAGTTCCTAAATACTCATGTCTGATATTGCCTTCAAGTTCTACCAAATGTGAACTTTGTAAGATCAAGATTTGTGTCTTTCTTGTTGGTTTTACACAGGCCTGTTTTATATAAAATGCACATTTTGATTTTGGATAATGACACCACAAAAATTGGTATACAACAAACATGTTGGTTTGTCAGAAAAACCTTTGGTAAATGCACATGTGATTGTGCAGGTATTAAAAAGATTGTTCATCAAGAATGTGTGGATTATTGTCTCAACACTACAACACTTTTGGGGTGATGTAATTGTTGTTTTATGAGAAAATGGGGGTAATTTCCTAAGGGCAAATCCACTTTGCACTACAAGTGCAGTTTCAGTGCAGTTGCAAGTGCACTTGTAGTGAAAAGTGTCTTTGCATTTAGTAAATAACAGCCAACAGTGCTTTGTATAAGGTTACACAATCACGACATTTTCTGGACTCCACACATTTCTGTCAGGGTCAGCTAAAACAAACACAAGCAGTAAATGTCCACAAAGAAAAGCCTGGGGGGAGATGCCTGTCGAGAACTTGAGGTCCTGCAGGCTTCTCCCTGTGGCCAAATACCGCAGGGTAGCGACCACCCTCTGCTCCGGAGTGATGACTTGCCTCATGCAGGTATCCTGACTGCTGATATAAGGGGTCAGCGAAGCCAACAAACGGTGAAATACGGGGTCCGTCATCCGGAGAAAGTTCCTGAAATAATCAGGATTATTCTCACGGATCTCACGGAGCAAAGGCATATGAGAGAACTGGTCACGCTGAAGCAACCAATTCTTGGTCCATGAACTCCTCCCCACCCTGTTCACGGACTGGACTTGTGTCAAGGTCAGGACCCCAACACCAAGCCCCCGCACAGCACGAACTCTACGAGGAGTACGCATACGAAACATGGCTAGAAAACGGTCGGCTGCTCAGAACTAAGTAACAGAACGCACTGAAGAACAGCAAGGCCTGTGAAGAGCGACCTGAAAAACAGCAACGAGCAGGCAAGATCACACAGAAAACTCTGATACGAACTGACTGCACGCACTGAAGAGCAGATACAAACCCACAAGCACAAACTGAACGGCAGAAAACGATCTGAAAGCCACGAGTCTGAAAAAGCGCGAATCGTCTCTCACCAAACTTTTTCTAACACGAGATTAGCAAAAGGAGCCCAAAGGGTGCCGCGCTTGGTTCTGAACCGGCCTTTTCTAGTCTCGTCGTACGTGGTGTACGTCACCGCGTGGTTGTCGATCGGAAATTCTGACAACTTTGTGCGACCGTGTGTAGGCAAAACAAGTTTGAGCCAACATCCGTCGGAAAAAATCCTAGGATTTTGTTGTCGGAATGTCCGAACAAAGTCCGACCGTGTGTACGGGGCATTAGAAGCCATTTTGTCTTTTCGGCTCAAAGCATTACACATTGACATCTTATTGGCTAGGTGTTTTTTTGCACTTGCAGTAATTTTTGGTCAACATAGAGAACAGGAGTTGAGACAAAATACCATTTTTTCTTACCTTTGGTGCTGGCAACTTGGGATCACCCCCCTTACAGGAGGTACTCATGAAACCCTACCTTATCCTCCCCTCTCTTCATTGCCGCTAGATTTCATTTTCTCTGAGCTTTTGAGTTCAGTCCCATCAGTGAAAGGAGATCCTGTCAATACAGTGCAACCACATGCCTACTCCTCCTTCATCACCCTGCTCTTCCTCTACCAACACTCACTCTCCTTGGCTCCCAGCATCAATAATAGTAAATGCACCATTGAGCAGATTTGAATTTGTTGCAACAATGGAGACCTCCCATGGATCTTCTAGTCAATGTTCCAGATAGTGTGTAAAAGAATCAGAAACAACAAAAGCATAAAGGGCTTAAGCTAGATACAAAGATTATGTTGACCTAGTGAACTAGATTTATTTATATGGGCTATAAACCTTAATTGATATTCATAACTATTTATAAAGTAATATTAGCATATATGGAGATAAAGTAACAATTATTATTGCAAGTCTTCAACAACAGATAAAAATAACATACAATGTTTACATTCAATTAAAATAAGTTAGATGATAATTTCCTCTTTATCGCATAATGTAAAAAATCCATAGTGGTTTCATGATTAGCCACAAAGCTAAAAGAATTTTATCATAATAAAGATAAATCATTCATCCCGAAATAAATCAATTATGAAATATAACAGCTGTAACTAAAACAATTACCTAGCTAAATAATTAAAACATGTATTTGAATTTAGATTTTGGTATTACAAATAATTTGTTATTTGAATGTCTAAATCTTTTTTGGTTCCAGTTGTAAAGCCATACTTTTATAAAGAAAAAAATATATACATTTAATTCACAGCAGCTACATCTGTCAACCTATGATTAAAATTATACCAGTTCAGGTTACATCTTTTGCTATGTGTAAAGAGATACTCTGCAATTTTTGCATCAATACAGAATTATTAGCAAAGAATCCTTGCTGCACAAACAATTTTCATATAATCGGGATGTCACATACAGAAACATAAAATGGAAAAAAATGACAAATGTCCTAAAAAACTTGAAATTTATTGTAGAAAATATTATCTATCTTTCTGACACAAATACAGTCTCCACTGACAAACTGGCTCTTTTTTACCATACACAAAACTATATAAAAAGATGCTTTAAAGGGTGAAGGATAAGACTGCAATCAATCTGATAGACTCCTGAAATAAGTGTAAAAGTATAAAGAATGTTCATGGAGCCATTAATATTCCCAGTGTCAAAAACTTGATACACTTTTCTGAGCAGCTGAGCACTCAGAAGAAAGAAAATCAAATAAAACAGGAAATATGCAGAATTAGAAAATACGTTCGATGGCTTCATCTTTGGCTCTAATAGCATGCTGCAGCATTAGATACTGTTTTGAGAATGGTAAAGCAATTGCCCTTAAAGCAGACCTTGCCCTACAAACAAGGTCCTCTTTTGTAACTTCGCCCGCCACTCCCAAATGGCAAAATGCTGAAAAGAATAATTAAATACATGCAAAAAGTAGGTACAAAGTTATTAAATATACTCACCTTTTCCCCTGGCTTTTGTATTGCATAGTAATGTAACCCTCATATAACCCTCATCTAGGCAAAAACTGGGGGGGGGGGGGGATATTTAATATATTTTTTTCTCTACAGTTTTTAAATTTTACTTATTGTTTTTTGCAATATTTTGGCATAGCATATAAACAGACCTTGTGTTTTTGGTGCAAGGCCACCTTTGAAGTTAACCTCCCATAGCGGCGCAAAGCAAAATTACCCCATATCTGGATAGTAGGCATGCTCTAGCATTATAAAATGGCTTTAGTGTTTCTATCTGTCACCCTAATCCACAGTTACAGCTGCTAAAGATGTAATGCAAATGTAGCCATTCTGAAAGTTAGTGTTTACACATGCCTAGACATTCCCACCCCTATTTGTCAGTGCTCAAACTTAGAGGTAAGTTACTCTGGCACCAAGCATTGCAATTTAGGATAAGTGAGAAAGCACCTACCTTTACTTTACTTTATTTTTTTTTTCATAGGTGTGAAAGTGATTAGCTTACAGCTTAACTCTTTGCATACATAAAAAATATCACTGCCTCTCCCTAGATGATTGAAAAAATATATAGCTGCTTTTAGTATGGGATAATATAACACAGATGAATACTCACCTTAATCTATATCTTCCTCACTGTTGGTTTTGTATCGAACCAACTCTCAGTGACATCATCATGTACGATACAGTGCAAGTGGGCAAGTGGAGAGTGGAGAAATGGACCAATAGTGTGTATTTATATGTAGACATATTTTCTTTGTAATTATACAGTCTTTGCACTTGTTTGTCCCTTGCTGATGCTCTAACCTTACTGCAAGTCTACCAGATGGGGTCTGTCTGGGTAGATGAATAATGCACAATGCTCTTTGTAGCACAAATTTGTGCTCTGTATCAAGACTATTGGTGGCATGAAGAAACTCATTAGCAGCAGCATTTTTCATGAACAGAAAAAGGCACATTCTCAAAATATTAATGTGGTTTGGTAATGTTGACATTGCATCATTAGTTCACTTAAAGTGTAAATATTAATTATACCAAAGTGTATATGTCTCTTTTCAACTGGCAGTTAATGTCATACTAAAGAACCCATTCCATTTCCTGCATGTACAGTATATAATTTGTAAGTTCCATGGATTGGCAGTTGATAGTGGCAGAACTGAAGTACATCAGAGAACTGAAATTTGACCTAAAAGGGAAATAATAATAATAAGATCCAATCCCTTTTGAAGTACACACAAACAATTTATTGGATGAAAATGACTGAATGTGCATAGAAACAAACAAAATAAACAAATAAAAAACATCAAAACTTAGAATAAAAAGTAAAGTCAGGGAACAGTGTTGTGACAAAACAAATAAAATAAAAAAATAAAAATGCAATGGCTGCAGATAAGGATTCAACATTGTTAGTCAACGCAATATTTAAAAAGAGCACCCAAGGGATTTTAGCTCATCTTCATAATATGACTCCCAGATACAAAGGCAATCCTAGCTGCCATTATTCAGAGCGCGTCCAAGTGCCGAAAATAAAAAAACCCTTATCAAAATAAAAAGGAAAGTACGCTTGTGGCAGCTTTGCCTGTTTGCTATGCATGAGAAGAGCTTCTCACATTCCTATCCCATCAGCAATGCATCTTTATATCTATATGCATACACATAAATTGGATTTAAATAACTATTGTTTCACAATTTAAAGCCGACTGTGTGGTGTTAACATTATATTTTCTTATGTATATCTTCATTTTTAAATAAACATTTGGCTTTGTCTTTGCCATATAAGAAAGTTTAACTTTACCGGAAGCCATAGGCCGTACCTCTTCTTATCAATACACTGAGCAGTATACACTGGTCATGCTTGGGCTGCAGTAGTTCTTATAAAAAGTAAAAAAAAAAGTGTAAAATGTCACACAGGATTTATTTCACTTTATATCACTGGACTACAAACTGGATTTTAACAAGCTTCAATTGTCAGCCGCATTACTTTTTCTCTCCTGAAAGCTTCAATTTTAGCAGCTAAAACTTTTGCAGAAGCTTTAGACAGAATGTTGTGTTGTTGAAAATGTTCTGCCTTCTGTGGCTTAGCTGGACTGGGGACCGGTCAGTCAAATGCTGTCAGCTTCATGACTACCTAGAAAAAAAACATAGATATTTTTATAAATCAAGATCAAAATGACTTTTATTCAGTGCTTTTTTTTTTTTGCTTGTTTCTTTCTGCCTTTGCTATCACTTGCTATATTTATAAAACATATTCACTGTTCAGTTTTTGCGCAACCCAGGTACATTCTGACAAGGGAATTTATCGATAGGCAATTCCTATCCTCAAAATGATTAGTGGTTCCAAATTAATAATAACTACTGCAGTAGGAAACAGACACAAAAGATACACTCAGCATCTTTCAAAATGACTGTTCTGCTTTATTATGACGCAATTGAAGGTTTTTATACACATGATTACATAGGTATCACATTAATATTACAATTGTACTTTTATGGTAACAAGGGGCATTACATAGGCAGGCTAATTCTAATCAGGACTCGAAAGAATGCAAACATGTACTGAAAACATTATTAGTGCCGTGTGCAGTGTGCAATACATACAAAATAGAATACAATTATATACAGAGCTAAGAAATTTCCTTAACAGTCTCCTCTCTTTTGATCAATATTTTGATCACTAACCATACCTGCTATCACCTTTAACCTGGAACCTCCACTGGTGGAGGTAGTCCTGGCCAAAGAGGCAAAAACTTCATTGTGGAGAATATAATAGCTGAGCAGCTTTTTCGTTACAAAATGACTTTTCATTTTGAAAAACAAATTATTGAAAAGACATATTTACAGAGTACTGGCTGTACACTCCTGTGGCCAGGCCAGAATGGCCTACTAGCTTAATTGTTGGCATGCTAACTTATCAGCACATGTAAACACAGACAATTCTACATAAAATGGAAGAGGTACAAAACACAAAAAGTACAAAATATGACTTCAACATGGCTAAAAGTACTGTACTTTTCAAATCACATTATATATATATATATATATATATATATATATATATATATATATATATATATACATATATATATATCCCTTACAATTAAAGTAATTGAATCAAAAAGTGATCGCAAGAGGGAAACAAATCAAACACTTTTCCTTCAAGTTTTGCACAACTGTACATAAAATAGATGCTGTATTGAGTCTCCAAACATTTCCTTATATATAAATGTCTCTTAACAATCCACAAGTCACCTGGCTTTAGTTATAGATCCTTCCAAACTTTTAGGATCTGGAATTGGGGAGAAAACACATAAATGAGTTTGTCAAAAACCTTAAAAGGTCAGCAACATTCTCTGTGAGATACAAATGGAGGACTTCCGCTGCTGAGACAAAATATAAGCAAGCAAGTAACATACTCCCAAACCATATCCCATAGGGAGAGAGTCCAACATCCCCTTAGGGGCTTGATAAAATATAAAAAAAACATTCAGGCAAAAATTTTCTAGTTTCTTACTCTACTTTTTCCTCCAGATTGTAGACAGTAGGGGGTGTAAAAATAAAACCTCAAAACTTCTAGTAATGACTCTCCTATAAAAATGATTTCCTCTGTTACTCTCTGAAGATTCTGCACTCTGTACTGACAAACTACTTCTGATAACACTTTTTATTGTGGCCTTTGCAGTAGCATTTGCCACTGGACATCCAGAAAACATGTCCATACAGACGAAATGCATACTCGTAAGATCCTGACTTGGGCATCTAGATATATCTATTTGTAATCTCTGGAAGGGATGTTCAGCTTTTGGTAACACCTTTGGTAACAGGTCAAACAAGAAGTGGTATGTTATGAAAACAACTGTGAAGAACCCTGGCTCTATCCCATGCTCATTTACTAAGGCAGCCATAACTGCTTGTGGCTGATGACAGATGTCCATCTGTCAAGCTGGAGGGAAAAGAGTGATTGGCAGACATAAATGATCACCTTTTCCAGAGTCCTGTTTCATAAGAAGTTGCCCCCTGTGGACCACTTGTTCTTCTCGTTCTGGGGTCCTTAAAGTTTAATTATTAATCCCAGCTATACTGGGCCAGAACTAGGGTGGAATCTGTGAGTTGCACAGACCCAGCAAGTGTCCGGGGCTGTAATGCAGCATCCTTAGTCGCCTAGTGTGCTTCCATGTGTGAGTTTTAACGTTAATATGGCTACCTCAGCAAGAACATGGAAGGCTGAAAACAGCCGATCAAATTACCTTAGCGTGCTTGATTGGTTTACCTGCCGAAGTAAAAACAAACTTCTGGCCCTTCAAATGGAACCAAAAGCTCTCTATATCTTGACTATCTATATAAATATATACTCTTTTTTTATAGCTCACAGGCTTGCTAAAACATGGAGCTCTGCTTCTTGAGCTGGGGAAAAAGGATCCAATGACTCTGAATACAGAGTAGCATCCTCAGTTTAAAACTGGGAATAACTCTACAAAAAATGTAATATCTGGGTCTTCAGGTAGTGTGTCTTGCGCTGGGCTCACAGCAGCTGATTCCTACATCATCAGTTTAACACATGTGACTTCCTTGGTCTCCAGCCTCCTCCAACAGAGGCAATAATGTGGCTGGATTCAAATGTACAGATTTTTCATTGTTAGAGTTGTATATAAACAAACAAAACAAATTCATATTTTGAACCTTTCATTAGACAAACATTTAGTTAGCTGTATATTTGCTGCTCAGAATGTGGGACCATTAAAAATTAAATATTTGACCAAAATAATGTCTAACTTTGTCTAATAGCACCTTTGCATAAAAGCTACAGCTCAGATATATTGGGGTGAACCCTTCATTACTGGGTCCAGCTTGCATAAATATATTGCAATGGCTTGTTTTCTATCATGCTGTTTGTGTAAAAACTACAGTTTCATGTTTCAAAAAGAAAACTTTTTCCTGGCAATATTATAATAAATGATAACAATACCCTGCGGTCATGGAGAGATGTCCATGAATCCAAAATATTCTTCTGCTTATACCACTGCACTTACAAGGAAAAGGGGCACATCATTTTACAATCCACACATTCTGCTTTGGATTTCAAAAATAAAAATAAATAAACAAAAGGACCAACAATCTGTATATGATGGACCAGAAAGCTCTCAGCCACATAAAAAACTATACAATTGGCTGCTGGTGGTATCTATCCTAACAGGGTGTGTGGACTTGATGTGATGGGTCTGTTATTTTTAAATTGTATTTATTATTACTTTCACATCATGGACCCCACATCAAGTTATTATCAGACCTTTAGATTTACTTTTTGTAGAAAAACTTCCTATGTATCCCATCCATCTTGGCTTTGTTAAATATTATGGCAGCTGTATTCCAAATAACAACCTCATCTTAATCTTTTTTTCTCTCAATAAGGGCTTATTGTATAAATGTAAAATTACAAAATTGTTATCTTAAACTAAACTAATTCCATCTTACAAATTTCCTAAATAACCTGGATTTCATTTCCAACCAAAGTTTGTCTAAACCAGTCACAATATATCTATATTATTAATAACATTTTTAAACTCGTATCAGAAATTAATACTCAAATGATAATCTCAATATCACACCCTAATACTAATATATATCCACAGATAAATTTCCTTAAAGGAGGTCATTTTCCACTATCAAAGGATATTCAATTTGACTAATACACGGTTAAATGTATGTTTGAAAAACAGATTCAAAATAATTGTGATCACATTGTTTATCATTAGATTAATTAACCAGGCACATTTTGTTATAAATATTTTGTCTAAAAAACAGAAATTGTCATGGTGTCCTTCCAGCTTATCACTGATCTCTCATCCCAGCTAAATTATTTCATGAGAGTGCAAAGGAGGGGGTCACATCTGCATACATGTCACACACAAGAGATAGAACTAAAGGTTCCAGCTTTCACACACATACACGAGTATCTCTCTAAAATTCTTTAATTTTTCCCATTGGTACACAGCACATGCATATCATTCTCTCACTTTCTTTTAACTCTATAATATTTCCCTGCTTAAATTCTGCTTTTGCTTATTTTGTTCTGGTATCCTTTGCATCCCATGTATTGTAATCCCATACTTCACATACTCTAGCTTCTATGATCCTATGATCAGACGGGCAGCCATAGTGCTCATCCCATCTTCACTCTCTGACAACATCTAAAGTATTCTGTGTTGACGCTCATTTCTCTGTTTTAACTTAACTAGTTGTAGTGCCTGACCCCAAATTCATCCCACAACTTAACATCAAAATGTCCCTTTCTTTCTAGTGTTAATTATCACCCTTGATCCATCCTGCTCACATAGATGGCTGTTTCTCTAGCAGTTTACTCTGCATAAATCTTAGTCCCTGTGGACTTTGGTGGTAACCCATTTACCCATTGTGAATCCCTGTCCACTTTAACCATTAATCTAGGACAGTGATGGTGAACCTTGGCACCCCAGATGTTTTGGAACTACATTTCCCATGATGCTCATGCACTCTACAGTGTAGTTGAGCATCATGGGAAATGTAGTTCCAAAACATCTGGGGTGCCAAGGTTCACCATCACTGATCTAGGGGCTCAGTATAAGCGGAACTGCACCTTCGGTTCATATATTTTCTAGCGCTCCTCTTGCGCTGGGCATTTTTGAGGGTCTCTTACTCTTCATTCCCTTACTTAATTTAATGCCCACAATGACTGGCAAGTCTTCTCTACGTGTGCCTATACCCTCTTGCCTCTAAACTACTTTATCTAGCAGATGTGTACTACATATACCTGTGAACAGCACTTTTCTTCCCTTTCTTATCTATAACTAGGGATGGCCTTTATGTTCGGGTTGAACATTAGTTCGACTCGAACATTGGCTGTTCAACCCGTTTGCCAAATAGCGAACAATTTGGGGTGTTCACGGCAAATCCAAAAGCCATGGAACACCCTTTAAAAGTCTATGGGAGAAATCAAAAGTGCTCATTTTAAAGGCTTATATGCAAGTTATTGTCATAAAAAGTGTTTGGGGACCCGGGTCCTGCCCCAGGGGACATGTATCAATGCAAAAAAAGTTATAAAAACGGCTGTTTTTTTAGGAGCAGTGATTTTAATAATGCTTAAAGTGAAATAATAAAAGTGTAATATTCCTTTAAATTTCATACCTGGGGGGTGTCTATAGTATGCCTGTAAAGTGGCGGATGTTTTCCATGTTTAGAACAGTCCAAGTGCAAAATGACATTTTTAAAGGAAAAAACGTAATTTAAAACTACTATAGCTAGCGCCGGATAATGAATTGTTGGTCCAGCAATACACATAAAAGTTCATTGATAAAAAACGGCATGGAATTTCCCCACAGGGGAACCCCCGAACCAGAATTTAAAAAAAAAAATGCTTGGGGTTCCCCCTAAATTCCATACCAGGCCCTTCAGGTCTGGTATGGATTTTAAGGGGAACTCCACGCCAAAATTTAAATAAAAAATGTCGTGGGGTCCCCCAAAAATCCGTACCAGACCCTTATCCAAGCACACAACCTGGCAGGCCGCAGGAAAAGAGGGGGGATGAGAGAGCGCCCCCCTCCTGAACCATACCAGGCCACATGCCCTCAACATTGGGAGGGTGCTTCGTGGTAGCGCCCCCCCAAGGCACCTTGCCCCATGTTGGTGGGGAGAAGGGCCTCATCCCCACAACCCTTGCCCGGTGGTTGTGGGGGTCTGCGGGCGGGGGGCTTAACCCAATCTGGAAGCCCCCTTAAACAAGGGGACCCCCAGATGGTTTTTCACAATTCCTTTATTAATTTCTTCTTCTTTTCCGGCTTCTTCTTCCATCTTCTTTCTTCTGGTCTTTCTTCAGTGTTCTTCTTCTTCCTCCATCTTCTTCTTCCCCTGCTTCTTCCTCCGCTGCTTCCTCCAGTCTTCTCATCCAGCATCTTCCTCCGGCTTCTTCTCCGCTTCGTCCTCCGCATGATCCACCTCAGTGGGAATCTTCCGCTGTGTGACGCTTCTGTTGAGATGACAGTTCTTTTATAATGGAGGGCGGGGCCACCCAGTGACCCCGCCCCCTCTGACGAACAGGGACTTCCCTATGGCTTTCCCTGTGTTGTCAGAGGGGGCGGGGTCACCCTGTTTACGTAAACAGAAGGGGAGGTAGTTATGCAAACAAGGGTTTACATTAAGCAGTGTTAGGGATTACAGGGAGGGTTAGTGTAAAGCCTGGTACACACTATTAGTTTTTCTGTTCAACTTCAGCTCTGGTCGGAGCCACGTACTCACTGTGAAGTATGTACAGCCATCTCCCCCGCTTAGCTATTGTGTTCTGACAGGGAGACAGCCCCCTGCCGGAACACTCTGATCAGCACTCTCATGCCATTGCCTGAGAGCACTGATCGGGAGTTGGTCAGCTGCTGGTTTTCCAGCATGCTCATCCGACAGAAGCCGGCAAGACAGGACAGACCGACATTCACACGGGCCGAATGTCGGCCATTTTCTTTTGACCCGGCAATGTCTCCTGACATTTGGTCCATGTGTACCGGCTTTAGGGTACCATGAAAGTTAATGTTATGGTTACAGGGAGGGTTAGTGTTTGGCTTACAGGAAAAGTTAATGTTAGGGTTACAGGAAGGCTTAGTGCTAGGATTACAGGAAATATTAACGTTAGGGTTACAGGGAGAGTTAGTGCTAGGGTTACAAGGAATATCAACGTTAGGGTTACAGGGAGGGTTTGTTTTAAGGATAAAGTCTTAAAGGGTCTCAAAGAGGGTTAGTGCAAGGAGAACATAAAGGTATAGTGCAAGGGTTACAAGGCAGATTGGGGTTATGGGGGTTGGTGTTAGGGTTACAAGGTAACTTAGTATTAGGGTACAGGGAGGGTTAATGTTAGAGCTAGAGAGAAAATGAATGTTATGCCGCGTACACACGAGCGGACTTTACGGCGGACTTTGCCCGGCGGACTTTTCGTCGGACTTTGTTTGCTCCTTGCGCCGGACTTAAAAACGGACGGACTTGGCCACACACGGTCACTGCAAAAGTCCGCTGGTTTTGAACGCGGTGACGTATAGCACGTACGACGGGACTAGAAAAAGGAAGTCCAAGCCCCACTCCTGCACCCTTTGGGCTCCTTCTGCTAATCTCGTGTTTATCTCGTGTTAGTAGAAGTTTGGTTAGAGACGATTCGCGCTTTTCACACTTCAGCTTATTTCGTTCGTTTTCTGCGGTTCAGTTTGTGCTTGTGAGGTTTGTATCTGCTTTTCAGTGCGTGTTGGTCAGTTCGTAACCTGCCTTGCAGGCCGTTCTGCTCCGCTCGTTCCTGATTTTCAGGTCGTTCTTCATAGGCCTTGCTGTTCTTCAGTGCGTTTGTTATAAGTTTGTTAGTTTGAGCAGCCGACCGTTTTGAAGCCATGTCGAGTGGACGTTCTCGTTCTCGAGTTCGTGCTGTGTGGGGACTTGGTGTTGGGGTTAATACTTTGACCCGAGTCCAGTCCATGAACAGGGTGAGGAGGAGTTCATGGACCAAGAATTGGTTGCGCCAGCGTGACCAGTTCTGTCATATGCCTTTGCTCCGTGAGCTCCGTGAGAATAATCCTGATGATTTCAGGAATTTTCTCAGGATGACGGACCCCATCTTTGAGCATCTTTTGGCTATGCTGACCCCCTATATCAGCAGGCAGGATACCTGCATGAGGCAAGCCATTAGTGCGGAGCAGAGGCTAGTTGCCACGTTACGTTACTTGGCGACAGGGAGAAGTCTTCAGGACTTAAAGTTCTCGACAGGCATCTCCCCCCAGGCTCTGGGGATCATAATCCCAGAGACCTGTTCTGCTATTATTCAGGTCCTGCAGAAGGAATATATGAAGGTAAGTTTTATCCTTTAACATTACATGATATGTATTAACTGTTTTTTGATGTATTGTAGAACTGTCCTCTTTACCTAATTGCCATGCTTTCAATCTGCTGTGAATGTCCCCTTTATCTTTGTGCATGCCTATTTTAATCATTTATTGCCCTACATGCATAATTTCTTTCATTAACCTCCCCACCATGCAATGCTGGGTCCATTTTTATCTCTAGCCTATAGTCCATTGAACAATGTATATTGTCTGCTCCATTGTCTTGTTTGTCCCTCCCCCACCCCACAAATGTTTGAGCCAGTCAGGTGTGTTTGTTAACCTAATTAGAACCCCTCCCCCACCCCACAAATGTTTCAGCCAGTCAGGTGTGTTTGTTAACCTAATTAGAACCCCTCCCCCACCCCACAAATGTTTGAGCCAGTCAGGTGTGTTTGTTAACCTAATTAGAACCCCTCCCCCACCCCACAAATGTTTGAGCCAGTCAGGTGTGTTTGTTAACCTAATTAGAACCCCTCCCCCACCCCACAAATGTTTCAGCCAGTCAGGTGTGTTTGTTAACCTAATTAGAACCCCTCCCCCACCCCACAAATGTTTCAGCCAGTCAGGTGTGTTTGTTAACCTAATTAGAACCCCTCCCCCACCCCACAAATGTTTGAGCCAGTCAGGTGTGTTTGTTAACCTAATTAGAACCCCTCCCCCACCCCACAAATGTTTCAGCCAGTCAGGTGTGTTTGTTAACCTAATTAGAACCCCTCCCCCACCCCACAAATGTTTGAGTCAGTCAGGTGTGTTTGTTAACCTAATTAGAACCCCTCCCCCACCCCACAAATGTTTCAGCCAGTCAGGTGTGTTTGTTAACCTAATTAGAACCCCTCCCCCACCCCACAAATGTTTCAGCCAGTCAGGTGTGTTTGTTAACCTAATTAGAACCCCTCCCCCACCCCACAAATGTTTCAGCCAGTCAGGTGTGTTTGTTAACCTAATTAGAACCCCTCCCCCACCCCACAAATGTTTCAGCCAGTCAGGTGTGTTTGTTAACCTAATTAGAACCCCTCCCCCACCCCACAAATGTTTCAGCCAGTCAGGTGTGTTTGTTAACCTAATTAGAACCCCTCCCCCACCCCACAAATGTTTCAGCCAGTCAGGTGTGTTTGTTAACCTAATTAGAACCCCTCCATCACCCCACAAATGTTTCAGCCAGTCAGGTGTGTTTGTTAACCTAATTAGAACCCCTCCCCCCACATTCAAATGTATCAATGGGCCATCATAGGGGGTGAGTAATCTTATAAGTGTGCCTTATGTTTTTCAACATTTCAATTACAAACACACATATTCATAATATTTGACTGCTGTTGTTTAGTAATGTTTTGGTGTAATCTGATATACAATTTTTTTATTAAAGTCCTTATCTTATTTTTTTTACACTCCACAGTTTCCTTCAAGTCCACAGGAATGGCAGACTGTGGCCTCCCAGTTCGCTGACCGTTGGGACTTTCCCAACTGTGTAGGGGCGATTGACGGGAAGCACGTCCGGATTGTGCCACCACCGCATTCGGGGTCATATTTCTTTAACTACAAGGGGTTCCATAGTGTAGTTTTGATGGCGGTGGTCTCGGCACATTTGGAGTTTATGTTTGTGGATGTGGGGAAGAACGGCCGGATGTCTGATGGAGGAGTCTTTGCACAGACCGAGCTGTGCCATCGTCTCCAGACCGGTGGCCTGGAATTGCCACCTGATGACGAGAATGTGGATGGACTCCCCTCAGTTTTTATTGCTGATGAAGCATTTGCTCTCTGTGAGAACTTGATGAGGCCGTTCCCCCAAAGGACACTCACCCCTGAGAGGAGGGTATTTAATTATCGGCTGGCCAGAGCAAGAAGGGTTGTGGAGAATGCCTTTGGTATTCTGGCCAGCCGGTTCCGTATCTTTCTTACGGCTATTAATTTGGCGGACTATAAAATCAACCACGTCATCCTTGCTTGCTGCATCTTGCATAACTTTTTAAGGAGACATTCAGCTACATATCTATCCTCTGTTGGGCCTGAGGCCAGACTGGAAGAGGCTAGCACTTTGACAGGCCTAGAAATTGGCCGTATTCGCTTGGCCCCCCGAACCGCACGTCAAGTGCGTGACCGTTATGTCAATTATTTTAATGGTCGGGGGGCCATTGCTATTCAGCAACAGCTATAATTTTTTTAAAAAAATAAAAAAGAAAATTTGTTTATCTAAATATCTTGTTTTTATTGTTGTTTACCTTTAAGTTATGTCTGTCTCCTAGTGCACTTGTAGTAGTGTCAAGTGCATTTAGCTTTAGTTAATCAGGCCCACAAAAACAAACCCCAAATGTTGACTTCAAGAAACAGCCACACACATTGTATAGGGAAAAAAATTTTACTTGGTGCACATTGAAAGGTGCATTTTGTATCATATTTTTGTAAATTTTTGGTTCTTTTTATTTTGTAAAAAAATATTTTACGTTGTGTAAAAAAATTATCTTTTACTAAATTATTCAAGCCATTTTTTATAAAATATATAGACCTTTATCTCCAAACATTTACATACACAACAGTGTTTTTATAAACAAAACTTACAATACATTAAAACTTACAAAGTTCAATATTTTGAGAACGGTGCATGTAATGTCACCCTTGCAGAAATTGCTCATTTATAAGATGCTCAAAATTGAGCTTTACTAAAGGGTCAAGTCAACATGTGCTATCTCCTATCATGGGAGAGCAATGTACGTGTTTTGTGTGTGCAATCCCATTTTTGGTTCCTCTCACCACCAAAGAATTTTCAGGATGAAGGGTTTGCAAACACAAAACAAGTACATTGCTAACCCATGATGGAAGATAGCACATGATGACACACCGTGTGCATCACACAATGAAAATTTGGGTATACCCCAAAACTTTAAAAAAATTTTTTTTTAACTAAATAACTTCCCAAGGAAATGAAGAACATGATTGATGTTTTTAGGCCAAACGTGATTATATTCGGCCCAAAACATCAATCATGTTCTTCATTTCCTGTTGCATGGAGTCCAGGCGAAGTTTCATGCTGTGAATTTGTTCACGCATTTGATCTATGTGGCCATTCCACAGCATAATCTGGCCAATTAATCTTTGCGCACTGTCTGTGGTGAAGTGCTCTGCCGCTTGGCCTTCCACAACCAGAAACTCACCTAAAACGAGTGAATAAAAACAAGGTTTACAATATGCACGCCAAAATACAGTAACTCAAGCTGGGGTGTCAGTCACTCACTTGGTGGGCTTGAAACCTCGCACACTTCCTCCACCTCTCCTTCCTCAAGGTCGTCGGGTGGGCGTGGTCTTGGGCTGGGGCTTGGGGTATCTTGGGCCTCAGGCTGGTGACTTGGGGGGGTCCTGAGATCCTTGGACTGTTGTCTGAGTCTTTTCTCCCCTATGAGATTAGAAAAAAAGGTAAAGTTAAAACACACTGATCTTTTATGTTTTAATAAAGAAAGTAAAATGTTGTTTATGATTTTTTTGCCAATTTTGCATCATAATAAATGTTGAAGACAGGATGAACATTACCTCTGAACAACAATTAGAAAGAATGCATATTTTTGGGCAAGTTTCACAGATGCTGACACCTCAATGATCTCCTATGTGTATTACCCCTCAAAAATTTAGTTATGGTCACATAGTACACTAGAAAATGCATTTCCTTAGCAAAATGCGGGGGAATGCTGAATAGCTAAATGGCTAAAATGGCCGCCATCAAAACTGCCCCATCATATTCCTATATTATAAATCAGTACATGGTGTGTCTGTCCCCTCCCCCCGGGCTCTGTAATCAGAGCTGAGATGCTCCGGCCACCTCCCCCCCTGTGTATAACAGAAGCTTTGGTAACCATGGCAACAAAACAAACACAGTACACTCTGATTAATGTCTAAAATTACACGAAATGACCTCTAAACAAAAAGCTTTTTCTCCAAAAATTATAAAAAGATCAAACTGAAAAGATATAGCCAGATAGCTGAATATTTAGTGAACATTGTAAAGTTTGTTTGGTGTCTCTAGGTGAAAGTATGAAGGAGCTGAAACTTTTGGGAGCGGAAGAAGAATTTGAGGATTTCAAGCATGCTCCCATTGAATTCAATGTTTAAAAAAGTGAAAAAAAAAAGATTATTTAATAAAGTATAAATGGTAGTAAAAAATTTGAAAATAACCACACATCAGCTAAAAGAGACGAACATTTTAATAGTTGAATGGTTTTAATAGCTGAAAGTATGCAGAAGTTACGCAGAGCCAAAAAACGTACGGAATAATATTCCAATTCAATATTTCAAAAAATAAAATCGAAGAACAATAGTGGGACTGCTAAATCATTCCCACTAACTATAGTGCTCGTGAGTCCAGATGTGGAAACAGCTGCTGTGTCCTGTCCCTACATTACACTGAATCATTTTTGATGAAGCATTATATTTTCAAACACATCTACACCACATCAACTCATTGTGGGAATTCGCCAAATTATCAAGCCATAAATGTATGTCCAACCCTGTCCCATCGTATTTGGCGAAAAAAATAACGTCACTTTATAAAGTATCCGATCTATTCCAAAGAACGGTATTTACGAACGATGCAGAAAAACCGCCAAAAATAAGGATCAGCATGCAAGTTCTGTATCTCAATAGTAAAACACAAGTACTTACTTTTTTTCAGCAGCTTCTTTATTCGCCAATATTGTTCTGGCTCCCGACTTTTGATGTCAGACCACCGCTTCCGCAATTGTTCTTTCGAACGTTTTGTACCAAATTTATCTTCCAGAGCGGTGACAACTGAGGACATTATTTTGTCCTTTCTCAGATTGGGTCGTGTGTACGGTCCTTTTTTGCCATCGTAGTCCTCCCTTCTTAATATGGACACCATCTCCACCATCTCTTCAAAAGCCATGTTGGTGGCCTTATATCTCCTCCGGGATGTGGATGTTTGGGGCTCCGGGCTTTCCTCCGCGCTACTTCCACTTAATCGCTCCGCCATCTTTTGCTATCTACTCCCACTGCGCAACGAAGAGTGAAGGGGCGGGGCCAAATCGTACTCACGAACGTCAGGGGCGGGCGAGCATGACACATGCGCAGTGTATATAAAGCTAGTACGATGGCCTACGTATGTCCGTGCGGAAGTAGCGAGCGTCACAAACGAAGGTAAGTGTGTGTGTGTGTGTGTGTGTGTGTGTGTGTGTTTGTGTGTGTCCCCTAGATTACAACACAAACTAATCCTGAGATTTGGGACTGACATTTAAGTTTTGATCTTGTGTCTTGTCTTGCAGAAATAATGAATCCCTTTAAAGAGGAAGAGTTTTTGATCCATTTCATTGATCTCTATGAGCAGAAGAAAAACCTCTGGGAGGTCAAACACCCCCAATATTATAATCGTGATGTTAGGAAGGCAACACTGGGCACACTTTTAGAGTTTGTGAAGACTCGACTCCCCCAGGCAGACCTCAAGTTTGTGGACAGGAAAATAGGTATCTTGCGTAATATGTATAAGCGGGAACACAGGAAAATCCAGGAGTCGCTGAGATCCGGGGCAGCAGCTGACCAAGTTTATGTACCCAAGTTGTGGTATTACCACAAATTGCGATTCCTGGATGAGCAGACCGAAGCCAGGCAATCCCTTTCCACCCTTCCCCCCACCCTTCCCTCCAGCCTTCCCTCCAGCCTTCCATCCACTCTTCCCTCCAGCCTTCCATCCACCTCCACCCCAGCTGAGGAGTCCCAGGATGAACTGGGCCTTTTCACCATAGATGAAGTGGATGCGGCCAGCTTCAGCCAGGTATACTTTTTTTGAAGATTTTGGGATTGTGTAAATGTTATTAATGATGTTAAGGTGTTCATTTTGAAAGTGCTTCATCAAAAATCACTTCTGCACAAAGAGTAATATGTAGACATATCACTAGACAGTAGTGGCCAAATATATACGTAACTTCAGATCTTGTTGATCATCTGAAATAATGGTGTGGTCAAATAGATAGCCTTTACTATTTTGTGTAATTATATTTGAAAGTTAGGAGCTGAAAATTGTGTGTGATTGCATAACAGAAAATTACAACTATGTCCCTTTTTTTTTACACAGGATGACCTCAGCCAGGAGGAGGCCTTGCCCAGTGGGAGAGAGGAGGAGGCCTTGCCCAGTGGGAGAGAGGAGGAGGCCTTGCCCAGTGGGAGAGAGGAGGAGGCTGTGGCTGGGCCAAGTAGAAGCCGCACGGAGTGCCAGGTACCTCCCCTCCGCATTCTACACAAAAGGCCCAGGAGGATGACTGCAACAGAGCAGGAATCCCTAGAGCTCATACGGGAAGCAAGCCGGATCCTGAGTAAACCTCCCAATGTAGAGGAGGCGTATGGCACCTATATAGCCTGCAGATTACAGGAGTTGGAAAAGGGCCAACGCCTCCTCTGTGAGGGTCTATTTTTCCAGGCATACCAGAAGGGCTTGAGAGGGGAGCTTACTGCTAACACATATCTGGCAGATGAAGCCACTCCTACTCCTCCTCCTCCTCCTCCTCCTGCCCCAAGTACACCACCAGAGGCACAACCTCCGAGGAAGGCTGCAGAGAAGCGTGGAGGGAAGGCTGCAGAGAAGCGTGGAGGGAAGGCTCCACGGAAGAGTCGAAAGTGATTGCCTGGTTTCTGTCTGGTCTGACTGTGCTCCCTGTGCTCCCTATAGTCGCAAGATACCTATTTTCTTGTCCTCAAACTTGATGTGTGTCCTGGGGGACGAAAGGCTTCCCAGATTCTAAAAGTGTGTCCAGTGTTGCCTTCCTAATTTTTTTGTTTATAAAATAAATACTTTTTGGTTTACCTTACATTCTTGCCTATGTCTTTTGATTAAAAAACGCCATTTTGTTTGGGAGTAGGCAGGTACAGGTCAAAAAGACTATGGGGTTGATTTGAGAAAAGCAAATAGTCTGTGCACTTTGCAGAGGGCAGTTGCCCTCTGCAAGTGCAATTGCTCCAGAGCATCAGAAATTATTTAAAAGCTTGACTTTGCAAAGAGTACCCAATCCTGTGCAAGTAAAAGAAAAAAAAAAAGATTTTTGCTTGCACATGATTGGATGATGGAAGTCAGCAGAGCTGCTTCACATTTAATAAAGCTTTGGAGCAACTGCTCTTGCAGAGGGCAAATGCAATTTCCAAAATGCACAGGCTTTTTACCTTTAGGAAATCAACCCCTATGTGTGTTTTTGTCAAATAAAAAGAATTTATTTTGATTTTACATGATTTTAGGAATAAATCAGCAGAGCTTCCCCGAATTTAAGCTCTTCCCCTCAGTTTTTCAGCGACTGCACTTCCAACAAGTGCACTTGGTGTGCAATTTCTCAAGTGAACGTTTCACTTGATATTCTTAAATGATTTAAGCCTTTTGTCAAAAACAAGCTCGGGGGAAGCTCTGCTGATTTTTTCCGAAAATCATGTCAAATAAAAATTAATTGTTTTGGTTTGGGCTTCCTTGCATGTGCCCCTCGGATCCACAGCGAACACACTTCAAAATGCTCTTTATGTGGAATTATATGTATAATTACCAATTGGAGTGAAAAATGATTTTGCCTTTGTTAAATACACCCCCCTATGTCTAATGAACAAGGGACAACAACCTCATTAAGGTTCTTTAAAACAACACAAAATATGAATGTTAATTGTGGTAACTTGAAAATACACACCAAAAATGTGGTTAGCATTTAACACACATTGTAAAATAGCTAAAGTGCGGAAATAAAAAAAAAAAAATAAAATATCTATTTTAAAATTTCAAAGTTATGGAGATCTGGCTGTTACAAAATATTATATTAGTCATGGCAGGAGGATAAATCATGAAGAAAGAAGTTTGTGAGAACTCTGTGTGAATATAAAGCAGAAAAACAACTTCATTCCTCTCGCATTATCAATCCTAAAAAAAGGCTGTATTAAAAGACGACAGAAGAGGAATGTGCTAGCTTCAAGACGAAGGCTAGTTTTACCAGACCGAGCGCTTCCGTCTTGTAATTGCTTCAGAGCATGCGTCAGTTTGAGTTCGTCGGACTAGCACACAGACGATCGGTTTGTCCGCTAGAAAGAAGAGTCCGTCGGATAAATTTTAAACAAGTTTAAAATCTAAGTCCGTCCAACTTTTGAGAAAACAAAGTCCGCTGGAGCCCACACACATCGAATTGTCCGACGAAATCCAGTCCGCCGGGCAAAGTCCGCCGTAAAGTCCGCTCGTGTGTACGCGGCATTAGAGTTACAGGTCAGGTAAATATTAGTCTAATGCCCTGTACACACGATCAGATTTTTCGACAACAAATGTTGGATGTGAGCTTGTTGGCGGAAAGTCCGACTGTGTGTATGCTCCCCTGAACATTTGTTGTCGGACTTTCCAGCAACAAAGGTTGGCTAGCAGGTTCTCAAATTTTCTGCCAACAAATGTTTGTTGGCGAACTTTCCGATCGTGTGTACACAAGTCCAATGGACAAAAGTCCACGCATGCTCAGAATCAAGTACGAGCTGGAGATATAAATAGCTTTAGTAATGGAGATATCACGTACGTCTTGTACATCACTACATTCATAATTGTTGGTAGGGATGAGTGGAACGCCCCCCGGTTCGGTTCGCACCAGAACCTGCGAACGGACCGAAAATTTGCACAAACGTTAAAACCCCATTGACCTCTATGGGACTCGAACGTTCGAAATCAAAAGTGCTCATTTTAAAGGCTAATTTTCATGGTATTGTCCTAAAAAGGGTTTGGGGACCTGAGTCCTGCCCCGGGGACATGTATCAATGCAAAAATAAGTTGTAAAAAGGGCCGTTTTTTCGGGAGCAGTGATTTTAATGATGCTTAAAGTAAAAAAAAAAGTGAAATATTCCTCTAAATATCGTACCTGGGGGGTGTCTATAGTATGCCTGTAAAGTGGCGCGTGTTTCCCGTGCTTAGAACAGTCCCTACACAAAATGACTTTTTTAAAGGTAAAAAAGTCATTTAAAACTGCTTGCGGCTTTAATGTAATGTCGGGTCCTGGCAATATGTATGAAAATCAGTGAGACAAACAGCATGGGTACCCCCCAGTCCATTACCAGGTCCTTTGGGTCTTGTATGGATATTAAGGGGAACCCCGCACCCAAATTAAAAAAAGTAAAGGTGTGGGGCCACCAGGCCCTATATACTCTGAACAGCAGTATACAGGCGGTGCAAACAAGACAGGGACTGTAGGTTTGTTGTTAAGTAGAATCTGTTTGCAATTTTGAACGGGTACATTTTTAACGTGTTTTGCTCCAGCCAAAAGATCTTTTTTAAGCTTTTTGGAAAACATCACCCCGTGACATTTTTTTTGCTGTCTGTGCTCCTCTTCAGAAGATTGAACCTCACTTTTTGTCCCAATGCCAAATGTTTTTTGAAAATTTGGGTTTTTTTGTGAAACAAGGATTGGTGATAAAGCATCAGTGGAAAGGAGAAATGTTTTTCCCATATTAACTCTTACAGGAGAGAATTTCCCTTCCTAGGGGTAGATTTCATCTCACTTCCTGTTGTCTCCTTCCGTTTGCAAGTAGGAGTCGTTTGTAAGTTGGATGTTTGAAAGTAGGGGCCTGCCCTATATACTCAGCAGAAATTTGTGGCCACAACACTGTAAGCCTTCTCAGGGCCCTGCTGTGAAATATTAGATCAAGAATTGTAATTACATGCCCCAGTTGAACAGGGGCTGAAAAATTGCGTCTTTGGTGGTGGTGGTGGTGCTGGTGCCACAACACTGCAAGTCCTCACTCTCTCTTGGTAGGTGCAGAAATGGGCCCTGCTGTGAAATATTAGATCAAGAATTGTAATTACATGCCCCTGTTGAACAGGGGCTGAAAAATTGGGCCTTAGGCACTGGTGCTGGTGCCACAACACTGCAACCCCTCACAGATACTCTAGTTGGAACGCAGGAACGAGCCCTGCTGCAAAGTATTGCATCAAAAATTGTAATTACATGCTCCTGTTAAACAGGGGCTGAAAAATTAGGCCTTAGGCACTGGTGCTGGTGCCACAACACTGCAACCCCTCACAGATACTCTAGTTGGAACGCAGGAATGAGCCCTGCTGCAAAGTATTGCATCAAAAATTGTAATTACACACCCCTGTTAAACAGGGGCTGAAAAATTGGGCCTTAGGCACTGGTGCTGGTGCCACAACACTGCAACCCCTCAAAGATACTCTAGTTGGAACGCAGGAACGAGCCCTGCTGCAAAGTATTGCATCAAAAATTGTAATTACATGCCCCTGTTAGACAGGGGCTGAAAAATTAGGCCTTAGGCACTGGTGCTGGTGCCACAACACTGCAACCCCTCACAGATACTCTAGTTGGAACGCAGGAATGAGCCCTGCTGCAAAGTATTGCATCAAAAATTGTAATTACACACCCCTGTTAAACAGGGGCTGAAAAATTGGGCCTTAGGCACTGGTGCTGGTGCCACAACACTGCAACCCCTCAAAGATACTCTAGTTGGAACGCAGGAACGAGCCCTGCTGCAAAGTATTGCATCAAAAATTGAAATTACACGCCCCTGTTAAACAGGGGCTGAAAAATTGGGCCTTAGGCACTGGTGCTGGTGCCACAACACTGCAACCCCTCACAGAAACTCTAGTTGGAACGCAGGAACGAGCCCTGCTGCAAAGTATTGCATCAAAAATTGTAATTACACGCTCCTGTTAAACAGGGGCTGAAAAATTGGGCCTTAGGCACTGGTGGCGGCGCCAGTTCTTACAAGCTATCAAAGTGATCATTGAGGAGGAAGAGGATAATTACTCAGGATAGTCACTCGGCATCAGCATAGGCAGTCTTTGAAGGGATCTGAGCTTTCAAAAAAAATTATTCGGTTACATCAGCATCAGGTGCTTGGTAGCTGGTGGTGATCCAAGACTGATTCATCTTTATGAAGGTCAGTCGATCGACCGAGTCAGTGAACAGACGCACCCTGTGATCGGTTACAAAGCCTCCAGCAGCACTGAATGTGCGTTCTGAAAGAACGCTGGATGCAGGACAGGCCAGTAGCCCAATTGCATACTGTGCAAGCTCTGGCCAGTGATCCATCCTCAAGACCCAGTAACCCAGAGGATTTTCGGTGGGAAAGGTGTCCAAGTCAGACCTTGCCCCTAGGTATTCCTGCACCATGTAAAACAGACGCTGGCGATGGTTGCTGGAACCGATCATACCTTGGGGCTGCGGACCAAAAAATTGTCTAAACGCATCAGTCAGGCGGCCACCTTCTCCACCGCTCCTTCTTTGACTGACCGAAGCCTCAGCAACACGTTGTCCAGAAACAGGAGTTTGTAACCTCCCAGTCTCTGGGACTGCGTTGCACAGACCTTTCTGCAAGGCCTCCTGAAGATGTTTCATCCTCTGCTCCCTCTGTGACGGCAAGATAAGGTCCGCAACCTTACCCTTGTAACATGGATCAAGGAGGGTTGCCATCCAGTATTGGTCCTTCTCCTTGATACCACGAATACGAGGATCCTTACGCAGGCTTTGCAGGATCAGGGAGACCATGCAGCATAGGTTTGCTGAGGCATTCGGTCCAGAGTCCTCTGGGTCACTAAGGACGACATGGTCGGCAGCCACCTCCTCCCAGCCACATACAAGTCCATGTGTTTCTCGGGACTGATCCCTTAAAGACTGCTGCTGATGCTGAGTGCCAGGCTCCACCTCCATACTGACACAATCCTCCTCCTCCTCCTTGTCCTCGTCCTCTTCCTGTGTGATCGGCGGGCACGCAGGAACACTGTCTGGTTAAAGGGGGCCTTGAGAGCTAAGGAAGTCCTCCTCTTCCTGCCTCTGTTCTGCCTCAAGTGCCCTGTCCATTATTCCATGCAGCGTGTGCTCCAACAGGTGGACAAGGGGGACAGTGTCACTGATCCATGCACTGTCACTGCTCACCATCCTCGTGGCCTCCTCAAATGGTGACAGGACAGTGCATGCATCCCTGATCATGGCCCACTGGCATGGGAAAAAAAAAACAAGCTCCCCTGACCCTGTCCTGGTGTCTTAGTCGCACAGGTACTCATTGATGGCCCTCTGCTGCGTGTGTAGCCACTGCGGCATGGCCAACATTGAGTTCCACCTGGTGGGCATGTCACAGATTAGGCGGTTCTTGGGCAGGTTAAACGCCAGCCGAGCACTGGCATTATATGACCGGCAGAAATGCACACAGACTTTCCTGGCCTGCCTCAGGACATCCTGTAAGCCCGGGTACCTGCCCAAGAACCGCTGCACCACCAAGTTAAGGACGTGAGCCAAACAGGGCACATGGGTCATTTGTCCCTGTCGGAGGGCAGAGAGGAGGTTGGTGCCATTGTCGCAAACCACCATTCCTGCCTTAAGTTGGCATGGCGTCAACTACCTCTGAACCTGCCCCTGCAGAGCTGACAGAACCTCTGACCCAGTGTGGCTCCTGTCCCCCAAGCACACCAGCTCAAGCACCACATGGCATCTTTTGGCCTGTGTACTTGTGTAGCCCCTTGAACGCCTACGGAGCACCACTGGTTCCGAGGACAAATCACAGGAAGAGGCCATGGAGGAAGAAGAAGAGGAGGGGGTGGAGGAGAGAGGTGTGTCACAATCATTAGTAGTGGCATTTTGGAGGCGTGGTGGCGGAACAACCTCCAACACTACTGCACCTTGTCCTGCATCCTTCCCAGCTGCCAGCAGAGTCACCCAATGCGCGGTGAAACTTAGGTAACGTCCCTGTCCATGCCTGTTGGACCATGAGTCAGCGGTAATATGCACCTTACCGCTGACTGCCCTGTCCAGCGAGGCCAAGACATTGCCTTCCACATGCCGGTAGAGAGCCGGATTCGCCTTCCGTGAGAAAAAGTGGCGTTTGGGTACCTGCACTGAGGAACCGCACATTCCACAAACTCACGAAAGGGGGCAGAGTCTACCAACTGAAAAGGCAGCAGTTGAAGTGCTAGCAATTTTGCCAAGCTAGCATTCAACCTCTGGGCATGTGGATGGCTGGGAGCGAACTTCTTTCGGCGGTGCAGCAGCTGGGGCAGGGAAATTTGCCTGGTACAATCTGACGTCGGTGTACCGAAAGCAGATTGCCCACAAGTACTTGGCTGTGACACACCTAATTCTACACCTTCATTCCTTTCAGTGCAGGTCTCAGAGAGGACTGAAGGTATAGTGGGGTTGGAGATCTCAGCTGATGAGGAGCAAGGAGAGGTCCTCTTTGTTCTTTGGTGTGGGTCTTTTAGATACGCTTGCCAACGAACTGCATGGCAGGTCAACATATGTCTGGTTAAGCATGTGGTGCCCAAGGCGGAGATGTTTTGGCCACGCGATATACGCTTGAGACACATGTTGCAAATAGCAGCGGTGCAATCTGATGCACTCGTCTCAAAAAAGGCCCACACCAAAGAACTTTTTGAATAACACGCAGAGACTGCAGCGCCCTGCACATGCGGAGCTTTGGGGTGTGATGCAGTCAGTGTGCTACCCTTAGGCTGGCCCCTGGAGGGCATCCTGCCTCGTTGGTAATGTGCCTCCTCCTCCTCCTCCTCTCTCCTATCAGGCACCCACGTTGAGTCAGTGACCTCATCATCCCCTCCCTCCTCATCACTGGAGCAAACCTGGCAGTATGCTGCAGCAGGGGGAGCATGACTGCCAGATTGCTGTCCTTCTTGGGCACCCCCTCTGTCCGTACTCACGTTACTTCCTTCATCTAGCTCAGTATCATCATCAGAGCCTTCCAAACGCTGGGCATCCTTCTGGAGCATGTACCCAACACCGTGGTCAAACAGTTCGAGGGACTCCTCAGGAGGACATGGTGGAGCTAGGGAAGGAGTCACTGATGACATTGAGCCGAGGGAAGAGGCCGCTGCTTTGCCAAAGTACCCTGAGCATGAGAGAGGATGAGGAGGATGAGGATGGCTTGGTCATCCACTCGACCAAGTCTTCCGCATGTTGTTTCCGCCAGCTGCCGAAAAAAAGGCTAAGCGTGTCCCACGGCCACGTGCTGATGAGGATGCACCGTCTCCACGACCAGCACTGTTGCCTCTAGACACAGAGCCTGCTTGCCCTCTTTTATTGGCTTGTGACTGTCTGCCTCTCCTTGTTGGCCTTCCAGACATACTAATGGCCTGTAGCTGCACTAAGCAGGGATATATATATATCAGCTAGCAAAATCAACTGCCTGCCTGTAGTATGAGAACACCACCAACCTTCTACAGGTAGCTTTAGCTGAACACTGTGCAGTGCTCGCCAAAAAATAACTTGTAGCTTATTTAGCTGCCCGGGTAGTGATAGGAACAGGAAAACACCACCAACCTTCTACAGGTAGCTTTAGGTGAACACTGTGCAGAGCTCGCCAAAAATAACTTGTAGCTTATTTAGCTGCCTGCGGTAGTGATAGGATCAGGAAAACACCACCAACCTTCTACAGGTAGCTTTAGGTGAACACTGTGCAGAGCTTGCACTACACTAACTTGTAGCTTATTTAGCTGCCTGCGGTAGTAATAGGATCAGGAAAACACCACCAACCTTCTACAGGTAGCTTTAGGTGAACACTGTGCAGAGCTCGCACTACACTAACTTGTAGCTTATTTAGCTGCCTGCGGTAGTGATAGGATCAGGAAAACACCACCAACCTTCTACAGGTAGCTTTAGGTGAACACTGTGCAGAGCTCGCACTACACTAACTTGTAGCTTATTTAGCTGCCTGCGGTAGTGATAGGATCAGGAAAACACCACCAACCTTCTACAGGTAGCTTTAGGTGAACACTGTGCAGAGCTCGCACTACACTAACTTGTAGCTTATTTAGCTGCCTGCGGTAGTGATAGGATCAGGAAAACACCACCAACCTTCTACAGGTAGCTTTAGCTGAACACTGTGCAGAGCTTGCAAAAAAATAACTTGTAGGTTTAGCTGAACACTGTTCAGAGGATGCACTACACTAACTTGTAGCTTTAGCTGAACACTGTGCAGAGGTCGCACTACACTAACTTGTAGTTTTAGCTGAACACTGTAAGCAGGACGCACTACACTAACTTGTAGCTTTAGCTGAACACTGTGCACTACACTAACTTGTAGTTTTAGCTGAACACTGTGCAGAGGTCACACTAAACTAACTTGTAGCTTTAACTGAACACTGTGAGGAGGACGCACTACACTAACTGTAAATAGTCTAGCTGCCTGACTGTGGTACTAATAGGCTCAAAAGAACACCAGCAATTTTCTTCAGGTAGCTGTAAATACTGTAACAAGACAAGCCTGCCTGTCAGTAGGAAGAGAACAGGAACGGATCTAGCTAAACTGAATACAGTGTATATATATATATGCAACACCTGGGATGCATATATATACACAATACACTGTAAGTGCAGCTAACTCACTGACTGTCCTGCCTAATCTAGCTAACTCAAATGAAGTGACACTGTCTCTCTCTCTCTCTCTAAGCACGCCGGAACACACTACACAGGGCCGCCGTGCAGGCGGCCTTATATAGTGTGGGGCGTGTTCTAAACCCCCTGAGCTATAATTGGCCAAAGCCACCCTGGCTTTGGCCAATTACAGCTCTCTCTACCGACGGCGCTGTGATTGGCCAAAGCATGCGGGTCATAGTGCATGCTTGGCCAATCATCAGCCAGCAATGCACTGCGATGCCGCAGTGAATTATGGGCCGTGACGCGCCACATGAATTTGGCGCGAAGGGCCCATATCGTTCGCAATTCGACGAACGATGGAACAGCCGATGTTCGAGTCGAACATGGGTTCAATTCGAACATGAAGCTCATCCCTAATTGTTGGCCAACATTTGTGTGCCTGTGTGTATGCAAGACAAGTTGGAGCCAACATCCTTCAAACAAAAATCCACGGTTTTGTTGTCGGAAAGTCCGATCGTGTGTATGGGGCATAACAGTCATTAGGTTAGGGTTAGGGTTACAAGGAGTGCAAAAATTAGGCTTCTACAGTGGGATAAGGTAGGGCTACAGAGAGGGTTTGTGTTAAAACAGAACTCTAAACTCAAATTACAGAAACTGTGAATTTAGTATAGTCCTCAATAGATATAAATGCACTTTGTGTTCCCCAAATCCTTTTTAGCCCCAGATATTTCCACTCACTACAGACTGCCTTAAGAGAGAGCGCACCAGTAAGCAGTCTTTATTACAGTAAGATTCTGCAAAGTTTCACACTGGATTACCACACAGATCTTAAAGAAATTCAGAAAAACACCAAGATTCTAGTTAAAATACACATGCTTCTTGTATTTAGGCAATAATTAATTATTGGAATTCTGTCTAAGGATACAGTGAGGATTAGGTTTACAGAGAAAGTCAGAAAAAGTCATTGTTAGGGCTACAGGAAGTTCTAGGGTTAGTCTAAAGTCTCCTACACACGATTCAATTGTTAGCAGGGGATTGTCTGTTGACAGACTGTTGTCCTAAAATCTTACCGTTAATAAGCTCCTTTTGACAATTGTTATCCAACTTTCCACCAACAAATGTTGGATGGCAGGCTAGTACATTTTCGGCGAACAACAGCCTGTTGTCTGATTTTCGTATGGTCAGTACACAAGTCCGTCACACAAAAGTCGAAAGTACAAACAAGCATGATAGGAAGCAAGAAACGAGCCGGAAGCAGTCAGTCTTGTAAACTAGCATTCGTAATGGAGAATTAACATTCGTGACGCAGTAAATTATGAAATGTCGAAATGCAGCGCACATTCTCTTCTTCTTTAATGGGATAATAATGAAGCTGCTGGTGATACTGATGTGTTGTGATATCAAGAATATTATTATAATGCATGTTGTTTGTTTTTTGGGCAAGTTACCACAACACCATTATGCCGTAGTTTTTAAGATCAAAGATACAACTATGTTGGTGTCCCTTGTTAATTTTACATTGTATTTTTTAAAATGTAACTGCCTAAACTGTCATTTGAAGTAAAACACATAGCCAAGTATTATTCTACACAATTTTTTTATTGTGCAGAAAAAAAAAACTAATTAAATTAGAGACGCTGTCTGCCATCCAAATGCAAAGAACTTAACCAAAAAGTGCATTCTATGCACTGCTGCACATGCTGCTGTGGTGGGTGGGGTGGCTGTAGTGGGTGGGGTGGCTGTGGTGTGTGGGTTGGCTGTGGATGTAGTGGAGGTGGGGCCACAAAATCCGAAATGTGTGTGCTTTTAGAAATTTGGCACCTCACCCCCTTGTTGAGGAGCTGCAGGATGAGTTCCTCACACCTGTTCCTTTGCTCACCGGCCATCTGCATTAATTTATTGGCAGTCACACACCCAAATGCCTCAGCCTCATCTGGGTCTGTACAGAGTGCAGTAGTGGCCTAACTAAGGAATGAAGCTGTAGCCTCCTCCAGATTCCTGCTCTTCCTGGCCCTTTTAGCAGCATGAGGGCGTAGGGGAGGGATCTGTGACTCCGTCTGGCTGCTGGCTGCTGGCTCCTCCAGACTGACACTTTCCTATGTATGAAAATGGGACATAATTAGAATCTTTTTTAGGGTTTGGTCACCAATCACACACAATTTTGATCTCCTCACTGTTGCAAATTGAATGTGGAGAAATAGAAAAGACTATCATTCTGACCCCAGCTATTTTCATTGCTGTACAAATCATTTTGGTCACTACTGTCTATTGATATGGAAACCACTTTGTTAATGCAGAACTATTTTACCAATAACATCTAGTTATCATCATTGGATTTTTGGATGCAAATATGTTCAACATGCTATACTTGAGTCAAGCTGGGCTCCTCCACATCTTCATCCTGTGCATCAGGACCTGTGCAGACCTCAGAAGCTGTGGCCTCAGCAGGAGTGTAGACAGCGGTGGCCTGGGTTCTGTCTGGTCGGTCAAAAACTGCAGGCTGTGGTAATACCACAGCCTGGGGACATATGGGTCATCCGCTGCTGCTCCTGACCTCTCAGATTCCAGGACCTTGTTCAGCTCCCTTTTAAATGTAGTCCTCAGGTTAGCATTTTTTTGCTTTATATAGTTGATATCTGCCCTGGGGTACACTGGTTTGACCAACTCGACCATTTTCTCCAAAGCTGCCTTCCTCAATATTTTATTGGAGTAGTCTCTACTCTTAACCTTCCAGAGACAGGGCAGCTCCCAGCACAGGTCAATGAATTGGGGTAGAAATTCAGGGAAAATAAATGTATCCGTCATGATAAATGATATGATGCCTGCAAGAACACAAGACAAACAATAATGTCTGGCTTAACCCATAATCTGGTCCTAATATAGGCCTCAATCTACTGTAAGCAGTATAGGCCACTGCCCACCTATGCCCCAATTTCCAATTGTACCTTCGTTTTATGCCTCTTTTCTTTCCTTGGTGATCATTCGTCCTCCACTCCAAGATCGTCTGTGCGTTCTGGCTTTATATATACTGCGCATGCGTCAAACTCCGCTCTCAGTGCGTCATGACGCTGGGGCGTGACCATCTCTCTTCTGCATGCGACACAGACGGCGGAACATTCGGGAGGGACAACTTGGCAAATTTGGCAGATTACAGCCAGCCCTGCGGTGGTGAAGCTCATAGGAGGCACAAAGCAACCCCTATGAGCAAGGATGAGATGGTGGAGATGGTGCGCATCCTAGAGAAGCACGATTACAACTGCAAGCTGCGCAATTATAAAAGGCCCAACAGCTGAAAGGACCTCATTTTGGAGAACGTCATCATCGTTTTGAAGTGCGAATTTTCGGTGGAACAATCAAAGGACCAAATCTGAAAACGATGGTCTGATCTCAAACACCGTAAACAAGACCAGATGGAGTACATACATCAGATTATAAAAAAAAGTAAGCAATATTTGTATCTAAACTATATGTATATGTGGAAATTAGCTGTCTGTATATGTTCTTTAAACAAGTAGCTCTAGAGAATTCTATATATTGTAAGCTTTTCTTAAATCTTTGTATGACTTGGGATTCCAAAGATAAAGGTATAAATAAATAAATAATAATAAAAAAGCATATATGAACATTCTTATTTGGTCATGTTTTTGGACATTCTTTTTTTTTTTGGAACTTATTGTTTTTTCTTCTTTCAACAGGGGGGCACCAAAAAAGGAGGCTCCAGCCAAGCCACCACAAGGGACGAAGGGAAGCTACCCTCGCTCGGGCCCCAACGGGGGAGGCAACAAGGCCATCTTCCCCCCAAAAACATAAGTGCCAACTTCAAACACACTCATTTAGCCACTGACAGGGGTGTTTCTAGGTGGGCCAAAGGCCATGGGCTTAGAGCAGAACTTAAGGGGTAAAGAACACTTTCTGGTTGCTGCCTGGCTCATCAGTGCCCATTAATGCAGCCTTGCCAGTGTAGACATGGGTAGAGGAGAGGCCCCGGGGCTCCCAGTCACACAGAGTCACGCCTGCTAGGATGGTCATAATATATTCCGTATCCCATAGGAAACAAGAGGGGTGGGGGGGCAACTGCAGGAATTTTTCAATGTTGGCACTTGTCCAGTGTTTGCCCTATGGAAAATGCCATCACCTTCCCTTTTCTATGCATTTTTCACAGTGCAGCATGGTGGAGTCCACTAGTCAGGAGCAAATATTGACATCAGACCAAGTGCAAGATTGGTCAACTAATGGATGCTAGAAACAAATGTGACTTGGGGTGGCTTAAAGAGGAAGTAAACCCTGATGGGTTTTACTTCCTCTTTTGCTCCCTGCAAAGCCTGCAAATTAAAAGCATAATGGGCTAGTATGCATCGCATACTAGCCCATTATATGACACTTACCTGCAAACAAATCTATCGCTATCCCCTGTGCAGGCTGTGTCCATCTTCACCCCTTTTCCTTCTGGGGGGCCGTGGACTCCAGCTTTGTGACTGGCATGGGCGCGGGAGCCGTCAGTAACGGCACACGCTGGGAGAAGAAACGGCAGGTCCTTTTCTTCACATCGCATGCGGCGATTACATCATCGGCGCACTACAAGTGAAGTACCTCCTAAATGGTGCACGTTTGAGAGATATTTCTACTACCTATAGGTATATTATTCTAGGCTTACCTATAGATAAAAGTCACTAGGGAGGGTTTACAACCACTTTAATGAATTGTGTATTGTTTCTTTTTATAGGAAAGTGAGTGTGGTCAGCTCACCCAGGATGTTTCTTTGGAGCCATGGGATGGAGCACAGACATTGTCATTGTGGTTGTCAAATCTCCTGACTCAAGTCACAGTGAGGGCCAAAGTGAACCAGAAGAGGAAGAAAGTATTCGGGAGCCTCTTGTTTGCACAAGTGAGTATTCTTGGAGTCTTACTGCAAATGTGTATACATGTCAAGTGTTAAGATGTCCAAACCAAACACCCTCTCCACACATTACCAAAGTATGTAGTGCCTTAACATTATCAGCTGTTTTACCACCTGATAGGGGCCCTGCTAGGAGGCCTGTAATTTATTTTGCTTCAGGAGTTTTAGTACCAGTACTTTCTGTCCGATATAAAAGGTGCGATTCCGTGCAGACCGATCATACCAAACCTTCTGCTGACTCTGGGCTGATTGCATATTCTCATGGACTAGATCGGTAAGTTCCCGCAGGTGCTCCCTGAGTTCCAAGACATAACTAAGGATGGGGAGGCCTTCTGGATCCTCTACCCCCTCCCACTGGGCCCTCACTAAGTCTAAGGGCCCCCTAACCCTTCGTCCATACAGCAGCTTAAATGGGGAAAACTCCGTGGACTCTTGGGGTACCTCTCTATAGGCGGACAGTAGATGGGGAAGATATTTCTCCCAATCCTTCCTACTCTCCATGAAGGCCCGAAGCAGCTGCTTCAGGGTCCCGTTAAATCTCTCACACAGCCCGTTAGTCTGAGGGTGGTAGGGGGCGCTCTGGAGGGGTTTAATCCCACAGAGACGCCAGAGCTGCTGCGTCAGCTCGGCTGTGAACTGGGTACCCTGATTGGACAATATCTCCTGGGGAAACCCTACCCTAGTGAATACCCGCAGTAAGGCATCTGCTACTGTATCAGCCTGGATATTGGATAAGGGAATGGCCTCCGGGTAGCGGGTGGCGTAATCCACCACCGTAAGAATATGCTTCTTCCCAGTGGCACTGGGGCGGTCCAGTGGGCCTATAATATCAACCGCTATGCGGCTAAAGGGTTCTCTAATGATTGGCAGGGGTTGCAGCGAGGCTTTTGGGTGATCCCCTGTCTTCCCTACTTTCTGACAAGTCTCACAGGTCCGGCAGTATTCTCACACCTCAGCATGTAACCTGGGCCAGAAGAACGCATGAGACAACCGACTCCAGGTCTTAGCTATCCCTAAATGTCCAGCCAAGGGGATGTCGTGAGCCGGCCGCAATAGCTCCTGTCTGTATTTCTGGGGTACAACTAGCTGTTTGTGGGGACCCTGTCGCTTCCCAGTACCCATTCCCTCGGTGTAATGATAAAGAAACCCTCCCTCCCACTCTATTCTGTCTTCCCCCAACCCCCCTGGATCCTTGCCCGCCCTGTCTCGATAACCAGCTAATGTTGGGTCATTCTGAGTCTCTTGCCTAATGTCGGAGGGAGAATCCCAGGACACAGGGTTGTCAAGTCAGGGTAATGTAGGAGGATTTGGTCTTACCTGGGTCCCCATAAGAGTGGAGTTGCCTTGAAGTTGGCTCTGACGTTGGGTGGTCATGGCCATGGCGGCCTCTGGCATATGAGGAAGTCAAATGCCCCAAATCGTTCCCCAAAAGTACTTCCGCATGTAACTCACGTAGTAATCCCACTCGCACTTGTCGCTCCCTTGAGCCCCAATCCAAGAGGACTTGGGTGGTGGATAAACGTAGCACCTTGCCCCCTGCTACCCTGACTGCAACAGTCTGGCCGGTCTGGGCTGACTGGGAAATCATGTGAGGCTGGATGAGGGTAATCGTAGCCCCGGAATCGTGGAGTCCCTGGGCCGGCTGCCCATTAACCCATACTGCCTGACGATGGTGCTGCCGATTATCTCCGGCAGCAACTTGGACAGGATCAGCCTCAAAAAGTTCACCACACTCTTCCTGAACATCTCGATGGTTGGGCTCGTTCTGGAAGCAATGAGCCACTGGTCTGGGTGGATGAGCAGTCTCTCGGTACCTCGTGGATCGGGTAGGACAATATCGCTGCAGATGACCGGTTTGGTTACAGGTATAGCACTTAGGTCCGTTAGGAGGGTTGGGTCGGGCTGGGGGTCTAGAGGCAGACCACTGAGGTACTGAAGTTGGGTTAGAGGCTAGTAAACTGGGCCGAGATAGTGGATAGCGCTCGCTTTCGCCTGACCTTCGAGAGTCCATATATTCATCGGCCAAAGTAGCCACTTGCTGTACAGTCTGTGGTCGCTTATCTCGCATCCAATCCCGTACTACCGGAGGGGTGTGGTTAAAGAACTGTTCTAAGAGTACTAGCTGGGTGATGTCCTCTATGGTATGAGCATGGCTTCCCTGGAACCAGCCCTTAAGGTTCCGCTGCAGATGATGTGCCCACTCCACGTATGTTATGTTAGCTTGTTTCCGGGATTCTCTAAACTTAATCCGACTGGCTTCGGGTGTAATGGCAAATCGGGCTAGCAGAGCTTCTTTTACCCGGTCATAATCTTTAGCGTCCTCGTCCTCCAGGGCCCGATACGCATCGGCTGCTCTGCCAGTCAAAATACTCGCCAGTAAGGCAACCCAATCTTGGGACAGTACATTATGTATCTGGCATAGTCTCTCAAAGTCCTGCAGGAACGCTTCAATTTCCTCCTCTCCTTCCTTAAATAGTTTGAACGCCCGAAAGGGCAACTTACGGAAAGGCGCTGTATCTTTAGATGTTGTCTCCGATTGCCATATTTCCGCCATTCTACGCTCATTTTGCCGCTCTAGTTCTCTCTTTTGTCGCTCATCCTGCAGCTGGATGTCTCTAATGGCATTCTGTATGGCGGTCTCTGATGGGTTAGCACCATATAATGCCAACCGCTCTCAAACTCGTTGCTGATACAAGTCTTCAACTGACCGGGGTCCCGCATCACCATTCCTCTGATCCATCTTGGCTAGCTCACTGATCAGGATGGCCTTGTTCTTTGTCCCACTGGTCCCTCCACGGCTCTCAAGTAAGTCTTTCAGCATGGCTCTCCTGCAGGCTGCATAGCTGGCCATTCACTGTGGTGGTTTGGAGTGTCCCATTAACTGGAGAGCAAATCCCACTGCTGCCAACCAATGTAACTGTCAGAAACGGTGTCATCTCCGGTTTCACCTGCTGGTGGCACTATTACATTCAGCACCAAAAGGGTGTAATTCAAGTGGCCACCAGCGGGTGTCTCCCTGCCTGGACTTCAGACTTGCCATCAGCACACCTGTCATGGGTCTGCTGGACTATATAAACCCGCCCTGAACTAAGCCTCAGTGCTTCAGTATTCCTCTGCTAAGCCCTTGTCCCTGCCAGTACCTGCTCTTGTTCCAGCCTGTTCCTGTTTGTTCCTGGACCCCGTTTGTGTATCCTGTCCTTGAGCCCTGTTTCCTGTTCCCTGCTCCTTGGTCTGCTTCATTATTCCTGTTTTCTGTTCCCTTGTCGCTTTTGCCCATGCCTTATTTTTTATTTCATGTTTGTTTCCTTGCTCGTGTATTATATTAGATAGATAGATAGTTAGGTGGGTTTGGGGGTTTGCTGTGTTTTCACCATTTACTTGTTTTTGGTTTGCTGTCTTGATTTCACGAGTGTCTTTATCATTAACAATAAACATACCTTTTTATTCATTTACTCGTTTGTCCCTGATTCCTTGGTGCAGCCCAGCGATCTGATCACCTGCATTGGATGTTGTGTATAACATCCCCTGACAGAATACTGAAGCCATACAATCAGATCGGTTGCACCTGGGAATTGGGGCCTGAGTCCCAGCTATTGGTGAAAGATGGATTTTGAAAGTGTTTTGTATTTATCGCTCCTGGCAACTGATGGCAGAGACTTTTGTTATCAGACATTGGCTGAATACACTAGGGAACAATTGTTAGAAGGCATCCTCCTAGCTCATGTTTTTATTGAGCAAGGCGGTTTTTTGTTTGAAGGTGTGCAACCATTAATTAAGATCTGTACTGAGTTGGCCCTGTCTGATGTCGCTGAGGGAGGTGATGGCTATACAACCCCTTTTAGTGCAGCTCAGGTAGAATCTTTAGTTTGGCTGTTGGAAGATGACTCAGCATTTTTTTTGAACAATATTCAGCTTGTCCTCAGCAGGTGCATGCAAAATGCATTGAATCAGTGCAGTCTCTGGTCAGACAAGCTAAGTGCAAACCTGATTCAGTGCAATCATTAATACAGGCCTGGTCAAGTCTGTTGCATTCAGCTTCTGTTAGCTCCGAATATACTTTTCTACCAATGAAATACCAGTACCCTGTTTCCTCCTGTTGCACCTACCCTGCCTTTAACTCCCCTGCCGTTAATCATCTGCCTTCCCAAAAATCTATCTCCCCATCGCCTATGGCAACCTCAGCTACAGCCCAGTTTAATCAGCCCCCTACCAAATACTACTACCCAGTCTCCAAGTGTCGCACCTATCCTGCCTTCAATCCACCTGTCTCTTCTCCTCCACCTGTAACAGTCCCACAAAACCCTCCTCCAGCTACAGTTCCTTGGTCTTCCTTCTGCCCAGCTACTTTCTTTTCTTACAGCCCTGCACCTACTTACAAAACTGCACGGGCTAAACCAAAAAAGAAACAAAAATTCTTCCCGACCCACACCATCTTGCCAGTAACCCAACCTGCTCCCACTTTCCAGTCTGATGTGCCTGCCTCCCAGCCTGATGTCCCGATGCCTACCTTCCAGCCTGATGTCTCGGTGCCTGCCTTCCAGCCGGATGTCTTGATGCCTGCCTTCCAGCCGGATGTCTCGATGCCTGCCTTCCAGCCGGATGTCTCGATGCCTGCCTTCCAGCCTGATGTCTCGGTGCCTGCCTTCCAGCCGGATGTCTCTGCCTCCCAGCTTGATGTCTCTGCCTTCCAGCTTGATGTTTCTGCCTTCCAATCTGATGTGCCAGCACCTGTGCCCACTGTCCAGTCTGAAGTTCCAGTACCGGCTGCCCGGTTTGAAGTTCCAGTACCTGCTATTCAGTCCACTGCACCTGCTTTTCTACCTGATGTGCCAGCACCTGTGCCCACTGTCCAGTCTGAAGTTCCAGTACCAACTGCCCGGTTTGAAGTTTCAGTACCTGCTATCCAGTCCGATGTACCTGCTGTTCAGCCTGTTGTGCCAGTACCTGCTGTTCTGCCTGATGTGCCAGCACCTGTGCCCACTGTCCAGTCTGAAGTTCCAGTACCAGCTGCCCGGTTTGAAGTTCCAGTACCTGCTATCCAGTCCGATGTACCTAATGTTCAGCCTGTTGTGCCAGTACCTGCTGTTCCGCCTGATGTGCCAGCACCTGTGCCCACTGTCCAGTCTGAAGTTCCAGTACCGGCTGCCCGGTTTGAAGTTCCAGTACCTGCTATCCAGTCCTCTGCACCTGCTGTTCTGCCTGATGTGCCAGCACCTGTGCCCACTGTCCAGTCTGAAGTTCCAGTACCAGCTGCCCGGTTTGAAGTTCCAGTACCTGCTATCCAGTCCGATGCACCTGCTGTTCTGCTTGTTGTGCCAGTACCTGCTGTTTTGCCTGATGTGCCAGTGTCTGTGCTTGCTGCCCAGTCTGAAGTTCCAGTACCGACTATCCAGTCCGATGCACCTGCTGTTGTGCCTGTTGTGCCAGCACCTGCTGTTCTGCTTGATGTGCCAGTGTCTGTGCTTGCTGCCCAGTCTGAAGTTCCAGTACCAGCTGCCCGGTTTGAAGTTCCAGTACCTGCTATCCAGTCCGATGTACCTGCTGTTCAGCCTGTTGTGCCAGTACCCACTGTTCTGCCTGATGTGCCAGCACATGTGCCCACTGTCCAATCTGAAGTTCCAGTACCGACTGACCGGTTTGAAGTTCCAGTACCTGCTATCCAGTCTGATGCACCTGCTGTTCTGCTTGTTGTGCCAGTACCTGCTGTTCTGCCTTATGTGCCAGTGTCTGTGCTTGCTGCCCAGTCTGAAGTTCCAGTACCGACTATCCAGTCCGATGCACCTGCTGTTCTGCCTGTTGTGCCAGCACCTGCTGTTCTGCTTGATGTGCCAGTGTCTGTGCTTGCTGCCCAGTCTTAAGTTCCAGTACCAGCTGCCCGGTTTGAAGTTCCAGTACCTGCTATCCAGTCCAAGGCACCTGCTGTTCAGCCTGTTGTGCCAGCACCTGCTGTTTTGCCTGATGTGCCAGTGCCTGCTGCCCAGTCTAAAGTTCCAGTACCGGCTGCCCGGTTTGAAGTTCCAGTACCTGCTATCCAGTCCGATGTGCCAGCCCTCCAGCCTGATGTCTCGGTGCCAGCCCTCCAGCCTGATGTCTCGGTGCCAGCCCTCCAGCCTGATGTCTCGGTGCCAGCCCTCCAGCCTGATGTCTCGGTGCCAGCCCTCCAGCCTGATGTCTCGGTGTCTGCCTTCCAGCCTGAGGTGCCAGTGTTCCAGCCAGAAGTACCAGTGCCTGCTCTCCAGCTTGATGAGCCTGTTGCCCAGCTTGAAGTGCCCATGCCTGTTGCCCAGCTTGAAGTGCCCATGCCTGCTGCCCAGCTTGAAGTGCCCATGCCTGCTGCCCAGCTTGAAGTGCCCATGCCTGCTTCCCAGCTTGAAGTGCTTTTGCCTGCTGCCTAGCTCAATGTGCTTTTCCCTGCTGCCCAGCTTGATGCGGATGTGCCACTGCCCAGCGTGATGTACCTCTGCTTTCTGCTCAGCCTGATGACATGGTGCCTGCTAAAACTGTTCCTGACTGATGGCCATCTTGCCGCTGTGTCAATCCTGTCTGTCGCCTGGCCTGAATGTAATGCTTCTGTGTGGTCTGCCTCCGATTGGTTTCTTTCCCGTTACCCTGCTAATTTTCATCTCCGGATCCAAACTTCCTGACCCGGGTGGTGGGGTGCGTGTCCTATTTTTAGACTCTGATGGCATGTTCCCCAGTGAACTAAAAGACTCTGGCCTTGGAAGTGTGAAGAAGTCCGCAGACTCAGTAGGGAAGCATTGTAGGGTGTTTCTGCACCCACTCGGACTGTCATACCCAGGGCTGAATGGAGTGTCCGGAGGCCACTCCTTTAGGGGGGGGAACTGTCAGGAACGGTGTCATCTCCGGTGGTGGCACTATTACATTCAGCACCAAAAGGGTGTAATTCCAGTGGCCACCAGCGGGTGTCTCCCTGCCTGGACTTCAGACTTGCCATCAGCACACCTGTCATGGGTCTGCTGGACTATATAAACCCGCCCTGAACTAAGCCTCAGTGCTTCAGTATTCCTCTGCTAAGCCCTTGTCCCTGCCAGTACCTGCTCTTGTTCCAGCCTGTTCCTGTTTGTTCCTGGACCCCGTTTGTGTATCCTGTCCTTGAGCCCTGTTTCCTGTGCCCTGCTCCTTGGTCTGCTTCATTATTCCTGTTTTCTGTTCCCTTGTCGCTTTTGCCCATGCCTTATTTTTTATTTCATGTTTGTTTCCTTGCTCGTGTATTATATTAGTTAGGTGGGTTTGGGGGTTTGCTGTGTTTTCACCATTTGCTTGTTTTTGGTTTGCTGTCTTGATTTCATGAGTGTCTTTATCATTAACAATAAACATACCTTTTTATTCATTTACTCGTTTGTCCCTGATTCCTTGGTACAGCCCAGCAATCTGATCACCTGCATTGGATGTTGTGTATAACATCCCCTGACAGTAACGAGCCCCTGCTCGCTTGGTTTCACTCTCCTGACACTCCTCTGTGGCTATAGAATCAGATTGCAGATCGCAACATCTGATGGTTCGGTCATCCGATGCTCCGGGATTCGAACTACAGCTATGTGCCATTCTAACCCAGTTGTGATAGCTCAGAACAAACACCAGGCAGGCTGTATGTAAGTTCAAACAGGAATCTCACTTTTATTGATGCACACAACACACTTTTATACACAGCAGTTTGAACACCCCGCCCCCAACAACCACTTTCCTATTGGTCAATTATAAAGTACACTTTAGTCTTCACTCAGGTCCTCTTATCCATGCAAATGAGGACTTGAAACAAGGTCAGCAGAGAGTGGTCTGATAACTTGAATAGGTGGACTGATATGTGTAATGACACAGAGAAGCCCCAGGGGGTAATTAAAGTACATAAACAAATGGTCAAACACAGAACAATGCCTTCCTTCCAGACCATGGAGCCGTCTGGAGGGGGTTAGCCTTAAGACAGGGCAGATGACCCCCCCCCACTGTGTAATAGAGTCAAAGGAGAAATACTTCAGTATTCCCAGCTTCATGACAATTCAGTATTCCAAGGTTCATGACAACCACAATTCCATTTTATTTACCAACATTCACTATGCAAAGTCAGCTAAGTGATCTGCCTTTAATCCATTGTTAAATCAACCCCAGTTTATGGAAACAGGTTTGCTTTTATATTGGAAAATGGATATGTGAAAGGTGGGCACAGCAGTGATTGTAAAACCTAGACGTTTGAAACTGATCCTAAAAGCAACCCGGAACTATTAAAAAGAATGGCAGAGGCCTTAGTTCAGCAGCTGCTAAGAAAGGAAAGACTGTCATGTGCGCTTAGCATTGCCAATTTGGTGATTAGTAAGCCTGATAACTAAAATTAACTATGGTCCAGGTCAGCAGTTTTCAGCTCAAAGTTTTATATTAAAGCGGGGGTCCACCTATCTATTGTTTTTTTTTTTTTTTTAGTTCATTCACAAACTTTTCTTCTCAGCATTACATACTCACATATTGTGTGTAATATGTCCGCCTGTGTCAGATTTCGTCGGAAAGAATAACTTATATTATTCACTGCAGGCGGTTTCCATCTTCATTGTGGGCATTTGAAGCCCACAAGCATTTATTCCCTGGATGTGGTGAATGCTGTGCTCCCAGCATTCACCGCTCGTTCCCGCACATGCTCAGTGGCATCCTGGGATGCCTGAGACTAGCTCCCAGGAGTCTGGGAGAGGCTAGAAACATGCCTACTCCCACGGGAGGAGAACCAGGAAGTGCAAAGAAGAATAGAAAAATAAAAGGTAATTACAGCGATTTAAATTTTTTTAAATGGCATGTCAGCATCTAGGCAAGGAAGAGAATACATACAGATATTGTTCAAAATTTGGGTGGAACCCCGCTTTAATATCCTAAACCTGCAATGAAAGACATTTCTACTGAGGAAGTTGTTGTACACATTTAAAAAAAAAAAAAAAAAACGGGTCCATTAGCTGTCATGTTGACCAAATGGCATCAGAATTTTCTCATTCACATGTTTGTGTTGGGTCTGTGAAAAAGACCTAAACTATGTAAGTCGTACCCAAAAAATGCAAAGGGCCAGTGTTGCTACTGTAGTTCAGCCTTCTGCTTATATTTTCCCATTGCTGACTTATCATGCCTTGTTCTACCATGTGAAAAATAGGAAATTGGGAGAAAGGCCTCAATGAGAGACCCTCATTTGGTAGACCATATAGGTCTGGTACCTCATCCTAATCAATGATATACAAAATAATGGACCCTAACAAAATAAATATAAGGACTATAACGGTACCCGATTTTTGTAAAAAGTAAAAAAAAATATTTATTGTATGATAAAAATTGCACATGTTTACATATCAAAACATACAAAAACTGCACATAAAACATAACCAAAACCATCTAGTACACATTGAATACAGGTTCTTGGTGGTTCCCCTATAGTGAAACACAGTGAGTTGCTGTAATTTCGATGCAGTTTGCATTTCGCAGGAGATAACCCGCTTCTTCAGGAAAAGTTTCAGCAAGAACACTCACGGTTAATAGTCAAAAACATCACAATAGAAACACATTGAATGGTCCTCTTAACAATGGTCATTGTCACCCATATAATGCCACAGGACAGTCCTCTTCGTTTTCCAAGATAGTCGTTAGTTCCTGTAATTGGAACTAGGTATCAATAGTCAAATCGTATAGTATGCACCTAGTGATATACAAGGTGTTATATTAAGTAGGTAAAGAAGTTCCCATCATGTCGTTCCTCAGATCAGCATGGAGTGAGAATCTATCTATGTACAATTTTTATCATACAATAAATATTTTTTGATACTTTTTACAAAAATTGTGTACCGTTATAGTCCTTATATTTAGTTTGTTAGGGTCCATTTAACCTTGTTCTACCATGTTTTTTTGTGTATAGGCAGCTATCTTGGAAGAATAGTGGGGCTCTTCTTTTTTATATCAGAGAGGCCTCTCTGATAACCAGTGGTGTGATAAGTCATGGAGGAATACATAAGTTTTACCTGTTTATCTGTAGCCATCATTCCTCTACAGCCTCTTAAAGCACACATTTTACACAGTATTTATGTGCTTCAGAAGACAAGGGAAAGGGAGCTGATGTCAAACACTACACAGAATAGAGCAAAGAACTGAATGTAATCGGAGACCTGAGAGGAGGGAATGGACACCCCCCCCCCCCCCCCTGCACAGTCTCATAGGGAGAAATGCATAGTTGAGACTGTCAACCACCCATTATGTGCTGGAGGGGGAGTGATCTGCCGTGATTCTGTGGTGTCGGTATAGACTGTCAGAAGTTACACATGCAGATAGCAGGGAGAAGACAAAGGACCCAGAAATCACACTTTGCTATGAAGCAATACACCTCATTTCAGAGGTTTACAACCATTTTAATTACTTACTGAGTTTGCAGTATATTTAGCTTTTAATCCTTGCCTATGTTCCAGTTTAAACTGGTGCCATGATCGCTGCCTCAGGGTTTCTCTTTCAGGGTGACGCCTTTAACTTTCATTATCCTATGGAGCCATCATTGCATGCAGGGACTCGAGGTGTGTCTCCCTACACTGTACACTGTGCCTCCCTGCACAATAAAAACATGCAGCCCAGTAGTCTAGGATGACAAGGCACTCTTCCACTGTTCTACCTCACCTTCCTTCTCCAAGATAACAGACTGGTTTGAGACTACACTGCCCACTGATAACTGTTTTCTGTGAGGACCAGAAGTTTAGGGGAGCAGCACTAAAAAAACAGGATTGAATGTGGTAAAGTGCTGGGGTAAGAAGTTTAACAAATAGTTTACTGGAGAAAGTGCTCAATGTATTAAGCTATAAAATGCTGAGGGTTTAATACTACTTTAAGATGCAGAAGGAGAGGATGAGAAAGCACATATTTACAGAGCACATGAAGCAGAAGCAGAGAAATGCTTGTCTTCAGGTCCTCAGGTACAGCTTTCTCTGCAGCAAGGAGAACAATGAGCAGTACAATGGTAACACCACCAAATCTCACTACAAATCTCATGTACCTCATATTCACAGGCACAATACCTTAGATCTGGATGAGGTTGTATATTAGCATTGCTCATTAGCTAAAGGTTCATGTTCACTTTAAATCCAGAGGCGGCCAGGAACTTAGTATTTTCCCATAGTGGTCGCAGTGGCAAATTAGTCAACAGGTTTTCTTTACCTTTACAAAGATACAGCAGTTTTTTTGAAAAGCCCCCAAACTTTTAGACGAAAGCTACCATATTGTCCGGCAGGGTAACACGCAAGCTCCTGAATACTGAATAATCCACTTGTTAGAAAATCAAATTTTTAAACTGGAAACATTGCAAAAACCAGCAGTTCCTATAAACTTCATTTTCACTATTCCGTTCGGCTAGGATTTGAATTAACTTGTTGAATATTATTGCTTTATTTGCAGAAGATGAGTGTAGTGGAATCAAGAAATTGAGTGGCTATCATCTACTGTGTGTTTGATTATTTTTTTTCTCTCTGCCAAGTGCTGAGCAGAGATAAGTGCACTAATGGCATATGTTCGTATAAATGGATTGAAATCACTGTTTTGGATGATCTTCTCTTACTCGTTTTTACACAGATCAACGCAAAGAATAGGGTTTACGTAATTGGAAAGTAGGAAATGCAATAAGTAAATAAATAATGTTTGGCTAATTTAAAAATCCCTGAGTTTAAAAATGAAAAAAATTAGACCAATAAAATATTAACTCAGCTACATGATTTGTAAACTGCAAAAATACATTGAAAGATTTTGTGATTATTTCTAAATATCCACTTTTCTAGAACATATATTAATAGCAAATATAACTGGAACCATCAAAAAATGCTGTTGATAGATTGAGAAACTGTTTCTTTGGTGTTAAAGGATGCGTTCAAGCTTTAGGAAGCTAACACTAATTAAAGTGGAGTTCAGCCTTTTTTTGTTTTTTTTTTAAGTCAGCAGCTACAAATACTGCAGCTGTTGACTTTTAAAATATGGACACTTACCTGTACAGGGCGCCCGCGATGTCGGCACCCAAAGCTGACCTGTCCCTCGGCTGTCAGGTGCTGCTGCCGCCATCCTCGATAAGGTCGCATACTGCGCATATGCGAATCGCACTGCGCTATCCCACTGGTCCCTGCTGTTTTCTGGGACCCGTGTGTATCCCAGAAGACAGCGCAGGGGGGGGACGGAAAGTGGCGTAGGGGTGGCACGGGTATCTATGCCTGGAAGTGGGGGTAAAATACCTGTATTAGGCAGGTATTTGTTCCCCCCCCCCCCCTGAAAGGTGCCAAATGTGACACCAGAGGGGAGGAGGAACTGGAAAAGCGGAAGTTCAATTTTTGGGTGGAACTCCGCTTTAAACTCCTCCAGCCCTCCTAAGTTAAAGTACTATAACTCCTACACAACACCTGCTTGCTCATTGCTGCAGAACTGTGGCCTGAACCAGTGAGCAATGCTGGACTTCATTGACTTGAATGGGAACCATATACCAAGGCTAGCAATCTGCATTATATGGGTCCATTCAAGTCTATACAATGTTGCAAGCCTTAGCATAGAGTAGCGTTTTTCAACCTTTTTTCAGTTAAGGTAAGATGATGCAAAATCTTGAGGCATCCCATTCTAAAATGTACAAAACTAAACCAATTGTTTTACATAATGAAGCAGCATTCACACACCTAGAACACCCAGCATTGGAGGTGATTTATTCTTCCGAAGCAAGCACACCTTTGCACACTGGTACTGACTAGTATTCAAATTATTCTCCCTCAGTTTCTCTCTCTCACTTAGCTAATATGACTGTAGTCCCATGGTCTGTATGTGGGCCACTCAGGCTGCAAGGAAGTGTAGTCCTGTGCCTGTTGCTGTGAGTGCTGGCCAGGAAGGAGCCCGTCCATGCTTCAGACAATGATAGACAAGAGCTTTTGTACAATATGACTGTAGTTCTGATGGAGAGGGGCATTGCAGGGGCAAACAAGGATGCCGTGCAGGCGCCCAACATCCTCCTTATCAACCATTGACTTCATTGGTTGTTAGAATGCCAGTGGCTAGAAAGTTGTAATGGTGCACAATGTAAGTAAAAGGAAGGCTTGATCCACTTACTTGCTTGTATGTTGAGAAATAAGATTCTCTGGTCTGATGAGACCAAGGTAGAACTTTTTGGCCTTAATTCTAAGCGGTACGTGTGGAGAAAACCAGGCACTGCTCATCACTGTCCAATACAGTCCCAACAGTTGAAGCATGGTGGTGGCAGCCACAGTGATCTTTGGGTTATTCTTTACCTCTCTCACCAAGGCTCTTCTCCCCCGATAGCTCAGTTTGTCCAGATGGCCAGCTCTAGGAAGGGTTCTGGTCATCCCAAATGTCTTCCATTTAAGGATTATGGAGGCCACTGTGCTCTTAGGAAACTTAAATGCAGCAGAATTTTTTTGTAACCTTGGCCAGATCTGTGCCTTGCAACAATTCTGTCTCTGAGCTCTTCAGGCAGTTCCTTTGACCTCATGATTCTCATTTGCTCTGACATGCACTGTGAGCTGTAAGGTCTTATATAGACAGGTGTGTGGCTTTCCTAATCAAGTCCAATCAGTATAATCAAACACAGCTGGACTCAAATGAAGGTGTAGAACCATCTCAAGGATGATCAGAAGAAATGGACAGCACCTGAGTTAAATATATGAGTGCCACAGCAAAGGGTCTGAATACTTAGCACCATGTGATATTTCAGTTTTTTTTTGATATTTCAGCTGCAGGGACAGGGCGACTGGTTGCAATCGAGGGAAAGATGAATGCGGCCAAGTACAGGGATATCCTGGAGGAAAACCTTCTCCAGAGTGCTCAGGACCTCAGACTGGGCTGAAGGTTTACCTTCCAACAAGACAATGACCCTAAGCACACAGCTAAAATAATGGAGTGGCTTCACAACAACTCCGTGACTGTTCTTGAATGGCCCAGCCAGAGCCCTGACTTAAACCCAATTGAGCATCTCTGGAGAGACCTAAAAATGTCTGTCCACCAACGTTTACCATCCAACCAGATAGAACTGGAGAGGATCTGCAAGGGGGAATGGCAGAGGATCCCCAAATCCAGGTGGGAAAAACTTGTTGAATCCTTCCCAAAAAGACTCATGGCTGTATTAGATCAAAAGGGTGCTTCCACTAAGTACTGAGCAAAGGGTCTGAATACTTAGGACCATGTGATATTTCAGTTTTTATTTTTTAATAAATCTGCACAAATGTCAACAATTCTGTGTTTTTCTGTCAATATGGGGTGCTGTGTGTACATTAATGAGGAAAAAAATGAACTTAAATGATTTTAGCAAATGGCTGCAATATAACAAAGAATGAACAATTTAAGGGGGTCTTAATACTTTCCTTCCCCACTGAATATATATATTTATATATCTATTAAAAAAAAAAAAAAAACTTGCTTTTTAGTGAAACCGCCAGATTGCTAAGATACATTTCTTTTTCAATAAAACCATCAAATAATTATAAGATTACATTTATGACCATGGTAATGAGGCAGCTTCTACAGTAATGATTATGCTATTGACTCTTTTCCCCTCTGGTCATAGTTAATCGTGTAAATTATTAGGGGGTAACATAAACAGTAAGTGCAGTTTTGACAGCTCTGCCTTTCTCTTACACCACAAAGAACACCTCTAATAGGAATGTGTGGGTTTTCTGCTAGCCTCTTTTTTCAAGGTGTCATGGTGGCTGCAGAGGTTGCTATAACAATGGTAAGAACTCCTCAATGTGTTGCATATTTGTAGAGCATAGAATTAATTGGCTTTTCTTGGCTGGATTGAAAGTTTACTCAGCGACATAGCAGAGGTCAATGGCCAACAGGGTTCAAAGAGGGACAATCTCTCACATGCCTAAAACATGATATATATATATATATATATATATATATATATATATATATATATATATATATATATATATATATATATATATATATATATATATATACTGTATATATATATATATATATATATATATATATATATATATATATATATATATATATATATATATATATATATTTGCTGACTTCTCCATCTGCATATGCTGGTTTCCTGGCTTTTAGAATGATGTTTTAACTTTTATCTATATATAACCAAGAAGATAGAATAGCTGTAAACTTATGAAAGTGCTATTAAAGAGGAGCTCCAGTCTCCCCCCCCAAAAAAAAAATCTAAAGTCAGCAGCTACAAATACTGGATACTTACCTGTCCAGAAATCCAGCGTTGTCCTCACCCAAGCCGATTCTTCAATCAGCTTTGGGTCCAGGCACCGGCATCTTAAAGTGGTTGTAAACTTCAGTCATGAAGACTGAACAAAATACATATATCTATAATGTTTACTTATCTCTCTTCAAAGCTCTAAGTGTTGTTTCTCTCTGGTACTTCGTTCTTCTGTTATCAGCATGAATTACTTCTGAGAAGTTTTCCAGACACATAAGGTGAAATTTGGGATAGGGAGTGTGGGAAGAGCTGAGCACGGAGCTTGTCTATTCAGTTCACAGTTCTTCTGCTGTGTGTAGGAGAGTGTAATCCTTTCCTCCAATCAGCTCTCACGTGCTGTTAATGCAGCCTCTCCGCCCCCTTGTCTGTGCTCCTGACTAAAGAAGAAAGATTTTTAACATGAACTGCACTTTTGAAGGGGTGCAGGGAAGAGAGGGCTGCAAATAAACAAGTAAAACCTCTGTAAGAGGATTTGTTTCATCTCTGTGTATCATCTGAGGCTGTTTACTTCACTGGGTATATGTGAGGGTTTAAGTAAGGGAAACTGGCAGTGAAGCCTTTGGGGCTTCACAGCTCATTGCCCACTACGATACACAAGCTGTGCTTGCGCAATCTATGTTACGCTGGGTGAATGGTCCCGCAGTCTTAAAGCAAACCAGAAGTTTGCTTTAAAGTTAAAAATTTTTTAAAAATGACAGGCAGGATATTTATGGCAGAAGAAACCCTATTCATTCCTTCCATAAATGCTTCCTCTTGCCTATCAGTGGTAATGTTCTACATGTATTTATCTTGCATCCACTTTTTTTATCCACTTTCGTTACAGCCTTTTGGCTCACTCCACTGACTTGTAAACTTTCAACACTGACCTTGCAACTATTATCTGCAAATATATTTTCTTGTTTGAGGTTTTTACTGGTTTTCTTGCCTTTAATGATCGCTGAATAAAATAGAGCAGGCATCACCTATGTGCTGTATAGTAAAAATACTGCAAGAAACTGCTGATAGAGCAAAAGCCTTATTTTAAAGGGATTGTAAAGGCAAAAGTTTTTTTTTATCTTTTTGTATAATGTACAAAAAAAACCTTCTGTGTGCAGCAGCCCCCTTCAACCCCCCTAATACTTACCTAAGCCCGTCTTTTTCCAGCGATGTTGCAGGAGTGTCTAAGCTGGCCAGGACTCCCCTCCTCATTGACCGAGACAGCAGCACAGTGCGAATGGCTCTCGCTGCCGTCAATCAAAATTATTCAGCCAATCAGGAGAGGGGGGGGGGCGGGCCCGGTTGCATCTCCCTGTCTGAATGTACACAGGGAGCTGTGACTCGGCTGGGGTGCCCCCATAGCAAGCTACTTACTTTGGGGGCACTCAACAGGAGAGAGGGGCCAGAAGTATCGAAGAGGGACCCGAGAAGAGGAGGATATTGGCTGCTCTGCGCAAAACCAACTGCACAGATCAGGTAAGTATAACATGTTTGTTTTTTGTTTTTTTGTTTTTTTTTGTTTTTTTTTAAAGGAGACTTTACAATCACTTTAACTTTCATCAGACACCAAATTTCCCCGACAAAAGTAAATAAAAGGCATGTTCCAGAAAATAAAGCCTAATGCCGCGTACACACGGTCGGACTTTCCGGCATACTTGGTCCGGCGGACCAGAGTGTGCCGGACAATCCGCCTGTGTGTAGGCACCGGCGGACTTTTCCGGCGGACTTTTTCCCAAAAGCCCGCCGGACCTAGATTTGAAGAAAGTTCTAAATCTTTCCGCCGGACTCAGTTTCGGGCGGAAAGTCCGCTCGTGTGTGTGCTGGTCCGACGGAAAGCCCGCTCGTGTGTAGGCTGGTCCGACGGACCAGATACAACACGAGGGCAGGGTATTGCATCTCACGCTCGCTGCAATAGGAAAAACACATTTTCCTATTGCGGCGAGCGCGGGGCATACCAGGCCCTTAGGTCTGGTATGGATTATAAAGGGGAACCCCGCTACGCCGAAAAAACGGCGTGGGGTCCCCCTAAAATCCATACCAGACCCCGATCCGAGCACGCAGCCTGGCCGGTCAGGAAAGGGGGTGGGGACGAGCGAGCGCCCCCCCCCCTCCTGAACCGTACCAGGCCGCATGCCCTCAACATGGGGGTGGGTGCTTTGGGGGAGGGGGGCGCCCTGCGCGCCCCCCCCCCCCCAAAGCACCTTGTCCCCATGTTGATGAGGACAAGGGCCTCTTCCCGACAACCCTGGCCGTTGGTTGTCGGGGTCTGCGGGCGGGGGGCTTATCGGAATCTGGGAGCCCCCTTTAATAAGGGGGCCCCCAGATCCCGGCCCCCCACCCTATGTAAATGAGTATGGGGTACATGGTACCCCTACCCATTTACCTAGGAAAAAAGTGTAAGTAATAAAACACACTACACAGGTTTTTAAAATATTTTATTAAACAGCTCCGGGGGGGATCTTCCTCCGGCTTCGGGGGTCTTCTTCCGGCTTCGGGGGTCCCTCCGCTTCATCTTCTCCCGGCGTCCGGTTGGTTCTTCTCCGCTCTCTTCTCCCGGTGTTCCTGTTCTTCGGCCGGCTCCTCTGCTGTCTTCAAGTAGCTCTCTTGCCAGCAGAGGTCCGGACTTCTGGGCTTCTGGGCTTCTGGGCTTCTCTTCCCCAGATGTTGACACGACGCTCTCTCCTGCTGGACTGCTCTCCGAGGGCTGCGTTGTGACTTATATAGGTGGAGACCCCGCCCCCTTTTGATGTCACAGTCCCTGGGCATGCTGGGACTGTGACGTTTTAGGGGGCGTGGTCGACCACGCCCCCTAAAACGTCACGGTCCCAGCATGCCCAAGGACTGTGACATCATATGGGGGCGGGGTCTCCGCCTATATAAGTCACAACGCAGCCCTCAGAGACCAGTCCAGCCGGAGAGAGCGTCGTGTCAACATCTGGGGGAAGAGAAGAGAAGAGAAGCCAAGAAGCCAAGAAGCCCAGAAGTCCGGACCTCCGCTCGCAATAGAGCTACATGAAGAGAGCGGAGGGGCCGGCCGAAGACCTGCGACACCGGGAGAAGAGGCCGGAGAGCGGAGAAGAACCAACCGGACGCCGGGAGAAGATGAAGCGGAGGGACCCCCGAAGCCGGAAGAAGACCCCCGAAGCCGGAGGAAGATCCCCCCCCCGGAGCTGTTTAATAAAATATTTTAAAAACCTGTGTAGTGTGTTTTATTACTTACACTTTTTTCCTAGGTAAATGGGTAGGGGTACCATGTACCCCATACTCATTTACATAGGGTGGGGGGCCGGGATCTGGGGGCCCCCTTATTAAAGGGGGCTCCCAGATTCCGATAAGCCCCCGCCCGCAGACCCCGACAACCAACGGCCAGGGTTGTCGGGAAGAGGCCCTTGTCCTCATCAACATGGGGACAAGGTGCTTTGGGGGGGGGCGCAGGGCGCCCCCCTCCCCCAAAGCACCCACCCCCCATGTTGAGGGCATGCGGCCTGGTACGGTTCAGGAGGGGGGGGGGGCGCTCGCTCGTCCCCACCCCCTTTCCTGACCGGCCAGGCTGCGTGCTCGGATCGGGGTCTGGTATGGATTTTAGGGGGACCCCACGCCGTTTTTTCGGCGTAGCGGGGTTCCCCTTTATAATCCATACCAGACCTAAGGGCCTGGTATGCCCCGCGACGGGGCTAGCAAGGTGTCAATCTCGCCGATAAAAGCGGCAAGATTGACATCCTTTTCTAGTCCCGTCGCACCTGAGTCACGTTCAAAATGAACGGACTTGTCCGTGTGTGGGCAAGTCCGTTCATTCTGAAAGTCCGCCGGAACTCCGGCGAAAGTCCGTCGGAAAGACGGGCGGACTTAGCCCGCCGGAAAGTCCCGGCGTGTGTGGGCAAGTCCGTCCGTTTTAAAGTCCGGTGCACCTGGCGGACAAAGTCCGTCGGAAAGTGTGCCGGACCAAGTAGGATAGAAAGTCCGCTCGTGTGTACGCGGCATAACTCTGGGCAAATAAAAGCAATCCCTTGCAGCAGGGCTGTGCCCACATTTTAAGGGTTAACTTCTCCTTTTTAGTTTAGGAGAAAATAGGAAGATATACTTAGAGATATACTTACCTGTACCTCTGCTCCTCCCTGTAGCTAGACTGGTGCCTGCTGTGTCTGCAACCACACATTGCAAGGTCTAGGGTCCTGACATCATCAAGACCAGGGTAGGGTTCAAAGCCCTGCAGTGGATGTGGGGATGTTGATGGACAGTCAACTGCGTGGATCATGGGAGAGCACCGCCTGCTGGGGGGAGTCAGGGATTAGGCAAGTAAAACTGTTTCTCCTCTCCTGTGGACAAGTGAGTAATTAACCTTTGCAGTGTGTAAAGAATCTTTTTTTATTTACTCATCGTTGGGCTTTAAGTAAATGCTCAAAAGACTATACACACTCACACACGAGAGAATACAATATATTGTATATATACTTCTTTCTTAAAAGTCTGGGATCAGTAAGACATTTTTTCAGAATTTTGAAAGCAATGGTACTTTGCTTTCATCCAAGTGCAATGAAAAAGATTCCAAAATATATTTAAGGCATAGCTATAATGTTGCCATTGTCTATTACAGCTTGAAATTACTTATTTATCATTTATCTATCCCATATGACTGCACATACCCATTTTCAGCAGTCATATCTCCAGTGTCCTAATTGTAAACTATCATGCTTAAAATTCATACTTAAGTGATAATGATAATTGGTTATCTCAGAATACTTTTTAATTTTGTTAGAACTCCTGAAATGTGTTATTTTGTTCAAAAATGAAGACAATTATCTTTCCTTGGGCTGCAAGGTACAGGCATTCCAGAAGTTCTTTTTCTTGGGTTCAATATTGGCATAACGAAAACACTAAGTCTATTGCTGTTTTGTACAATTAAAATGATTTTAAACCTTTATGAATTTATTTGTTTAATACCAAACATGTCCTACTTACCTGCTTTGTGCAATTGTTTTGCACAGAGCAGCCTTGATACACCTCTTCTGGGGTCCTCTGATGCTGCTCCTTGCTCCTCCTGGCTTCCAAGTACTCTGCGCTAGTAGCCACTTAGGGGGGAGGAGGGAGTACTTGTGCGGGATCGCTCCCCAGTCCACCTGCTGCATACATAGACACAGACACTGGTGGAATTGCCCCTCCCCCTGATACCTCATGATAGGATTTGATTGACAGCAGAAGGAGCCAATAGCTCCCACTGCTACCAAATGTACCCTGTGAGGAGGGAGAGAGCCAAGAGAGCACAGCGTTGGAACAAAATCGGGCTCAGGTAAGTATGTGTGGGAGCTGGGTGGGATCCTGGACAGAGAATGCATTATGGGAAAAAAACCTGAACACTTTAGAACCACTTTAAGATTACTCCATGCATATACCATATGATATTATTTTCTAAGAACATTATATGATTATTTTTATTTTGCTCAGAAATTATAGTGGCACTATAATGGTATATGCAAGACATTTTGGGTTCATAAGATGGTGACTTTAGGCACTATGTATAAGTAGATATTGATTCGATAATTTTTGATTCACAATTTTATATCATTTATTATTTTCATGTATTTGTGTTTGTCTTGTATCCGTGATGGGGGAGGGGGGGCGTTTTTTGACCCCAAAACACATTGGCTGTCTTCTGAATCATGAAAGCTGTTTTGGACTTTATGCATTTGGTCTGGAGCTCTTTTTTTGGTGAAAGCCCTGACTGACTTTCCTGGGTGCCCATTGTAGGATAGCCCTGGCTGCATGTCAGCCACCTAACCAGAGCCTCCATTCCCAGTCAAAGTCTCCTAAGAGGAAACAAATTGGATCAGAGCTAGCAACACAACGTATATCTGTGCTGGCCGCATTGCAGGCAGCTGAGCATGGTCATAACATACATCACACGATTGTATCTTCTTAGAGCCTCCTCAATTAACTGACATATTGCCTGATGTGACATGCGGGAGTAAGGAGCTATTCAAGCCTGACTCTGTATCTTGAAGCTGTCTGGCCATTGGATCTTTAGGCCTGATTCACACCTATGAATTTTTAGTGCTTTTTGAATTTTGCAGATTTGCACTACAGAATGTGTTCCATAGAAAACCATGTTAAATGGACTGTAGTACAAATCTGCAAAATGCAAAAATCACTAAAAATGCATAGGTGTGAATCAAGCCTTAAAGAGGATCTACACATATGCATAGGATTCCTTGGTGGGATCATTCACTCTGGTAAGCGGCTCATCCTATCTTTCAATAAAAGGATATGTGAACCTCTGCCCTACTAAAAAATTTGAAACTGTGTGTAGTGCTGCAAAATCTGATGGTATACACAAATCAATAAGTAAAAAAGAAAAAAGAAAATAATTTCATGCACAACAGGAATAAAAATCCAAGTGATAATAAAAATGATACTCAAGTGTCAAAAATCATTAAATAAGTGAAGTGAACAATGATGAAAATCAAAACTATAATAATAAAAATCAAAAAATATTGAATCAAAAAATACTAAATAAAGTCAGTCAATAAATAAGTCCATTTGGACTGGATGTTCATGAATCTTCTCCAATCTTCTCCAAAAATAAAGTAGGTGATGAAGGCAACAATGGGTGACATCTGTATGGCAATGTGCTCACAGAGCCCTTACCTCTATAGGCATAGGTAAATCCTCAGGGAAGTCACGAGGGGTCATGACAAAACGCGTAGGATCCACGTTAGCTGACGCAACTGGAAGCCATTACTCTGACCCAGTTGTTGTCTTTGCGGACCGGAAGTTTCGTAATAGGTGGCGGCGGAACGCCGCCTTGTGCTGTACTGTTTGCTTCTCATGCCCTGTACAGCGGTTTTATAATAAAGCGGGATTTATTATACTACACAATTGGAGGCTGTCCTTTTCCTTTCTTTGCATATACTTATCCGGATCCGGAGGCGAGCCTGACCCAACCCTATGATTGACATCCATTCATTTGAGCTATCCATCGGTCTCCATTACCATCCATCATCTGGAGCATTAAGGTATTTACCTATGCCTATAGAGGTAAGGGCTCTGTGAGCACATTGCCGTACAGATGTCACCCATTGTTGCCTTCATCACCTACTTTATTTTTGGAGAAGATTCATTAACATCCAGTCCAAATGCTCATCCTATCTATTCAGCACGGTGGTGAAATTTTCTTCATGTGGAAATTATTTATTTCCATCAGGATCATTTAGTTGGAACTGCATGCGAGGAGTTGGATTCACCAATGCACAATTTTTTATTTTTTATTTTTATACATCATTTTTAATGTAAACATATGAACTGTGGAACTATGTTTCTATGTTTTATTTTTTATTTTTCTTGTTGGACACATTTGTTTTCAATACATAGACCTTTGTGCAGCAGGTCTGTTTTGTGGAAGCAGGTCTGTTTTGTGTTTATTGTTTGATTTTTTATTTATAGTCTTAATAATTAGTTCAAAACATTTAGGGTTATTATTTAGTGTTAATAGTTACACATTTTTATTGTGACAGTCAAGTTACAGCACATCTTAATTATAAAGCACCTAACAAGAGCATACCTCCCAACATTTTGAGATGGGAATGAAGGACACCTACTAACAAATGTATGTAAGCATAGGACACGCCCCTTGCCACACCCCCTTAAAGGAGAATCAGCCAAAAAAAAAGGTTAATTCAATTCACAAGGACTTTTTTTTTTACCACTACTATTCCTTTATATTGACTTTTAAAATGTACAAATGCAGCAATTTAGAAATTGGATGAAAGATTTAGCACTGGGAAACACTTTTTGAAAGATAAAAAAGTGTATTATAGATCAGACCAAAATGAGGGACAAATTAAGTGGAATGAGGGACAGAGGGACATTGCTCCAAATCAGGGACAGTCCCTCCAAATCAGGGACAGTTGGGAGCTATGCAAGAGCTAGTGAACTTTGAACGGAACAAAATGAATGTTGTCCTTCCCTTTAACCTGTATCAGTAAGTACTGAAGTCCCAGCACCTCTTGGATGTAACCTCTTGATTATTCACATGACAATCCAGGGTCACATTCCCCCAGATCAGCATATTTCTGTGTGGGTTATAGCTAGGTGTTTGTAGTCAGCTGCAGACAGGAAGCCTGTACAACTCAATGATAGGTTGACTCTGTCCACAGTTGTTTGCATGTAATTGCACATGCAGTTATGGACAGATGAGCAGCCATGTACACAGCCAGTTTGCATCAAGAACTGCTCATATGTCCCTAAATATAGGTAATCAATTTAGGTGTGATTACATATAAACAGCTGCAGGGCCTCCCAGTCTGTCATTGATTTGACAGACTGAGCTGATCACAAACACCCCAATGTACCCACCACAGAAATACACTGATCTGGGTGGTGCATAGCACTGGATGACTGTGTGAATGGTGCCTAAAAAGAAAGAGTGAAAATGGGTAGTTTGTCAGCCTTCCTGGTCTCCCAAAAAAGGAAATTTGCCTGACATGGGATATTACTTCTTCCTCATCCCTCTTCCTATTCTATAAGGTTAAACAATAAGAGAGATAGAGTGAGATTGATATTCCATTGTAATAGCAACAGCAGGCGGTCAGATCTGTCAACATAAAGCACAGCTCTAAGCAAAAAGCTTTTGAAAATAATTTTGAAATTGATATATATAAACCATTAAAAGTGATACTAAGGACTTTTAAAAATAAATAAATAACATGTTCTACTTACCTGCTCTGTGCTATGGTTTTGCACAGAGCAGCCCCAATCCTCCTCTTCTCTGATCCCCTGCTGGCACTTCTGGCTCCTCCCCCCTGCTTAGTGCCCCATAGCAAGCCCCTTGCTATTGGGGAACTCATGCATGCCCACTCCTGAGCTTTGTTTTAAGTGTCCATAAGACACAGAGACTGAGGCTCTGCCCTGCCCCCCACTCCCTCCTCACTGGCTGTGATTGACAACAGAAGGAGCCAATGGCTCCCACTGCTGTGTCTCAGCCAATGAGGCACGAGAGAGTCGTGAGAGCACCTGCTCTCGTGCACATTGCTGCATTGAGATCAGGCTCAGGTAAGTATTGGGGGGAGGGCTGGGGTGAAACTGCACACAAAAAGTTTTTTACTTTTATCGATAGAATGAAAGGTAAAAAACCTTCAGCCTTGTTTAAAAGTCAAAAATATTTTTAATTCTGTTAAGCCAGTCCTGTGATTTACACACTTTTGTCACACTGAATAGCCAGGAGGATGGCTCTATTATTTTATATACAGCTTTTAAGGTCACATACCTGTATCTTGTCCTTAACAAAAGAAGTGAAAATGAATTTATTGTCCAGTGAACAAGCTAAAGGGAACACAAGGAAAGAGAAGTACCACCTAACGTATGTTGTGTAGCAAAAGTGTATACATTATATCTCTGTCACCTTTATCTTCCAATCAGGACTAGACAAAAATAAAAACAGAATAGGACTGCTATAATCAAGCCCTGAACTTATTTGTTTTACCCTTAGTAGCTAAGTCATGCTGTGCTGACTAGAGGAACCCCTCTTAGTCTGATGGATATGGGCCCCCAGTTGCCAAAACATGTGGTCTAGGAGCCAAACACCCTCTTCCTTCCCTCCTTTCCAGGCCTCCCTTGCCTGCTCAGCATTGTGCTACAAAACTATTTAATTGAAGTACAGCAGCATTAACAGTCTCAGGCTTATAATCATTTTGCAGTAACTAGACAATCCAAACTGTAATGGCATTCCATATTTCTGCTGGAATCACTCAGACAGTAATGAACTTTGGTTTTGGCATATTTTCCAGCTCTCTTTGGGTCATTAGAATCTGTTTATAAATGTTACTTTTCACCTTCATTATTTTCACGTCCCAAAATGTATAAAAATGTTTGTACTTGCTTGTCGGACACAGAAAATGCAAGTGTCGAATCAAAAAAGATATGTTTTCTTTTTATGGACACAGATTTACAGATAGGGCTGTATGAGAAATCCAACCACTCGAATATCCTGCCAAAGTCATAATTAGAGATGTGTGCATTACCTGGTCCAGCTGGATCTTGGCAGTACATTCCTTACCCAGCAGTAAGTGACTAAATTAATCAATTCAGTTTGCTGCACACACTTACATTAATGAGTATGTGAAGCAATGATCTGTATTAAGAAGCAAGATTATTTAACTTTAAAATAATACAATTTAATGAAAAAAAGGCATTAAATCAGGTGTAGCTCAGTGCTTCCAAGGCTGAAGAAAACTTTTCCTGAGATGAACATGGAAGTCGCCATTGCATACTGGATATGGCAGTTGTCTGGCTGTCCTGATAACAAAAATCTTGCTTCAAAACCTTGAGTTGCAACCTGAAACCAATAAGCATGGCTTGCTTCTGCCATGACTCTGACTTTCCTGATCTGCAGTGACTCAATGAGTCCACTATGCCGCGTACACACGACCAGACTTTCCGTCAGAGTAGACTCTGACGGTCTTTCCGACAAAGTTCCAATGGAGTTCTGCTGAAACGGACTTGCCAACACATGATCACACCAAAGTCCGTTCATTTAGAATGCAATGATGTATGACGGGACTAGAAAAAGGAAGTTCAATAGCCAGTAGCCAATAGCTGCCCTTGCGTCGTTTTTGGTCCGTCGGACTAGCATACAGACGAACAGTTTTCCCGAACATGTTCTATTTCTAGGTCCATCAGAATTTTAGAAAGAAAAAGTCAGATGAAGCCCACATATGATCAGAATGTCCGACGAAATGATTCCATCGGACCTTTTCTGCCGGAAAGTCCGGTCGTGTGTACACGGCATTAGTACTAAAGGCAAATGGTCAGCATTGACTAGTATTTCCATAGCAAAGTCAACAATGGCAGGGTAAGCTGTCCATAGATGATTTGTTTTTTTTTTTAATTGATAGTATATCTAAAGGCAATTGTACAATCAGATAGGACAGTGTATGACCACCTTAAAGGAAAAAGTAGGAATGTGGGTTGAAATAAAAAAAAAAAGTAAGGACGTGCATGATGGGATATGAAGGTTCCTGGAAGGTCTGAGGGTACAGGAAGGGCACAGGAAGTGATGGGCTCGGAATGCATTGTTTTTTCAATTTTGAACAGTGAGGTGAAGATTCAAAGCTGCCTCGGACTAGGTAAGTAAGAGATAAGGACATTGGGATGGCTTTGGCAGAAAAAAAAAACATAAGAAAAGGCTTCTATTTATTGTGAAAAATTAAATTCTACCTAAAAATGTGGCTGCCATGCACAGTTGCACCAGATTTTGGAATCTTCAGTTTTAGTAAATCAACCCCAATTCAATACTTTTCCCTTTTATCAAATACATTTTTTTCTTTCTTAATTTTAAACTGTTTACAAAGTCATTCCTGGTTTGACTATAAAGTCACGTTAGCTTTTTGCTAACAATTATCTAGGAACTCCCTTATATCAATACATTTTTTGTATACAGATTGTCACATTGTGATATGAACATTGTGTTATTGAACCCTAGTAATAATGGTATTATTTTGTATTAATGTCTTGCAGTTTTTGGAGAACTTTTCTTATTTTCTGTCACTATCGTCATGGAAATTTAGTTTAGCTGACCAACTACATCAAAATGATTCTATCTGTGCTCAGAAGTGTACTAGCTAGTAAAAAGTAGATACTGAAGTTCAAATGTACTTATTTATTTCTCTACGCTATATGGACACTGGTGAGATAACAGGAAACTGCTTGGAGGGGAGCTAAAATCAAAGCCTGGTCACTGACCTACAGAACACAGAAATATTTGTGTTCAAGTCCAAGTAGGATGTTTGTAAGATTAGAAGGTACCAAAAGGATGTGATCACACGCACCACATGACATCATCAGCTGTCTGCACACTGTATATTTTAATCTATGTATTGGTAACTATAGGAAAAACATACAGGACTATTTTTGCAGTGGTTATTTCTTTTTTTTTTTTTTTTTTTTTTTACAAGCAATTGCTTATAGGCCTCTAACAACTGTTATTATACAATATCTCACAAAAGTTAGTACACCCCTCACATTTTTGTAAATATTTTATTATATCTTTTCATGTGACAACATTGAAGAAATTATACTTTGCTACAATGTAAAGTAGTGAGTGTACAGCTTGTATAACAGTGTAAATTTGCTGTCCCCTTAAAATAACTCAACACACAGCCATTAATGTCTAAACCGCTGGCAACAAAAGGGAGTGCACCCCTAAGTGAAAATGTTCAAATAGGATCCAAAGTGTCAATATTTTGTGTGATCACCATTATTTTTCAGCACTGCCTTAACGTTCTTGGGCATGGATTTCACCAGAGCTTCACAGGTTGCCACTGCAGTCCTCTTCCACTCCTCCATGATGATATCATGGAGCTGGTGGATGTTAGAGACCTTGCGCTCTTCCACCTTCTGTTTAACCACTTCAATACTGGGCACTTAGACACCTTCCCGCCCAGGCCAATGTTCAGCTTTCAGCACTGTCGCAATTTGAATGACATTTGCGCGGTCATGCTACACTGTTCTCAAACAAATTTTTTTATCATTTTGTTCCTACAAATAGAGCTTTCTTTTGGTGGTATTTGATCACCTCTGCTATTTATATTTTTTGCGCAACAAATAAAAAAAGACCAAAAATTTTGAAAAAAAAACAAGTTTTTCTTTGTTTCTGTTAAAATTGTTTGTAAATAAGTACATTTTCTTCTTCAATGACGGGCACTGGAAAGGCGGCACTGATGGGCTCCGATGAGGTGGCACCAATGAGGTGGCACTGACGGGCACTGATGATGGGCACTGATAAGCGGCACTGATGGGCACTGATAGGTGGCACTAATGGGCACTGATAGGTGGCACTGGTATGCAGCACTGATGGGCACTCATAGGTGGCACTGATGGGCACTCATAGGCGGCACTGATGGGCACTCATAGGTGGCACTGATAGGTACTTATGGGTGTCACTGATAGGTACTTTTGGGTTGCACTGATAGGTGGCACAGATGGGCACTGATGGGCACTGATAGGTGGGCACTGATGGGCACGGATGGGCACTGATAGGTGACACTGATGGGTGGCACTGATGACACTGATGGGTGGCATTGCTGGGCATCACTGATTTTATTTTGGTACATGATGATGCCAGTCAGCACCCATTTGTGGGCACTGACTGGCACAGATTGGGCATCATTTGCACATGTGGATGGCCATGGGGTACATACTTGGCCATCCACATGTTGCCCACTTCCCTGGTGGTCCTGGGGGCTTCACTGGTGGTCTAATGTGGGCATCCGAGGGGGGCTGCACTGATAAACAATCAGCGCAGACCCCCCCGTCAGGAGAGCCGCCGATCAGCTCTCCTCTACTCGCGTCTGTCAGACGCGAGTGAGGAAAAGCTGATCAATGGCTTTTCCTATTGACAACTCCACCAGAGGCTCATTACCGAGATCAGTGTAGCAGTGTGTCAGACTGACACACCGATCCACCGACTGCTGCAATGCGCGCCCCCATGGGCGCGCAGCAGCATGTTATCCTGAAGGACGTCATATGACGCCCAGTCAGGATAACAGAACCACTTCCCGGACGTTAATCTGCTTGTTAAGGATGCCCCACAGAGGCTCAATAGGGTTTAGGTCTGGAGACATGCTTGACCAGTCCATCACCTTTACCCTCAGCTTCTTTAGCAAGGCAGTGGTCCTCTTGGAGGTGTGTTTGGGGTCCTTATCATGTTGGAATACTGCCCTGCGGCCCAGTCTCCAAAGGGAGGGGATCGTGCCCTGCTTTAGTATGTCGCAGTACATGTTGGCATTTATGGTTCCCTCAATGAACTGTAGCTTCCCATTGCCAGCAGCACTCATGCAGCCCCAGACCTTGACACTCTCACCACTATGCTTGACTGTAGGAAAGGCACGCCTGTCTTTGTACTCCTCACAAGGTTGCCACCATACCCTCTTGGCACCATCTAAACCAGTGATGGTGAACCTTGGCACCCCAGATGTTTTGGAACTACATTTCCCATGATGCTCATCCACTCTGCAGTATACTTGAGCATCATGGGAAATGCTGTTCCAAAACATCTGGGGTGCCAAGGTTCGCCATCACTGATCTAAACCATATCGTTTTATCTTGGTCTCATCAGACCACAAGACATTATTCCAGTAATCCATGTCCTTAGTCTGCTCATCTTCAGCAAACTGCGGGCTTCTTGTGCATCATCTTTAGAATAGGCTTTCTTCTGGGACGACAGCCATGCAGACCAATTTTATGCAGTGTGCGGTGTATGGTCTGAGCACTGACAGGTTGATCCCCCACCCCTTCAACCTCTGCAGCAATGCTGGCAGCACTCATACATCTTTTACCCAGAGACAACCTTTGACTTCAAACCTGCATTAATTCTTCTAGGTAAACTTGCAGAAAGCATAAAGAAGAACACGGAGTCCTGGAAATGATGGTTTGACCCCCGAAGAGCCCTGATCTCAACATCATCTGTCTGGGATAAAAAGAAGAAAAGGGGGTCAAAAAGGACACCCTGGGCGGACTTTAGAGGCACAACAAACCTGAGAAAGCATAGTCAAAATAACAATATAATCAATTTTATTAAATAAATACATACAGTACAAAGACATTGACAAAAAGAAATAAAAAAATCATCTATATAGAAATATACATGATACAAGCCCAGATGTGTCTACGCGTTTCGTACAGAACTTCTTCAGGACACATTCAGGTTTCAGTTAATACACAAGGGGGTTTCACTTATACAGAGACTTTCACAAGCTCAAGAACAGTAGTTCAAATTCATTCATGTATAGACGTCAAGGTCTTAGCAGTAGATGTGGATAACCATCAACTGTTTCCATTTACAACCAATTTTGGGGTTCAGTCCCAACAAGGAAAAAGCCAATAAATAGCCAGTGATAAATAGTCACACTGCAGTAACCATGGGAGGGCAACAAGGAGCCCATAAACCGTATCCTTGTTGCCTTGTTGTTATTTTGACTATGCTTTCTCTGGTTTGTTGTGCCTCTAAAGTCCACCCAGGGTGTCCTTGATGACCCCCTTTTTTTCTTTTTATAACGTACAATTTATTCGGATGTGGCTATAGGAGTGTCCCTTTTTTTCTATTTTGTCCATCATCTGTCTGGGATTACATGAATAGACAGAAGGATTTGAGGCAGCCTCCAACAACAGCTGATCTGTGGTTAGTTCTCAAAGATGTTTGGACCAACCTACCTAACAAGTTCCTGAAAAACTGTGTGCACAAGCAGTCTGTACCTAGAATAATTGATGCTGTTTTTGAAGGCAAAGGGTGGTGATTTTAATTAATTTACTTTACGTTTTGTTAATTGATAAAAATAAACTAACACTACAATTTCTGGAAGCATTCTTTACCACTTGCCACCCGCCATATAGCAGAATGACGGCGGCAAAGTGGTTTCAATACCCTTACTGGGCATCATATGAAGTCCGCAGGATATTGAGCTGCTGCGCCCCCCCGGGGGTGCGCATCGCGGCGATTGTTGTTGCGGGGTGTCAGTCTGATACCCCGCAACACCGATCGAGGTAAAGAGTCTCTGATGGAGACTCTATACCACGTGATTAGCCGTGTCCAATCACGGCTGATCACGATGTAAATAGGAAGAGCCGGTGATCGTTTTTTCCTCACTCGCATCTGACAGACGCGAGTAGAGGAGAGCCGATCGGCTGCTCTCCTGACAGGGGGGGTCTGTGCTGATTGTTTATCAGCACAGCCCCCCCTCAGATCCTACCCAGGACCACCAGGGAAGCCGCCCAGGACCACCAGGGAAACCATCCACACTGGACCACCAGGTATGCCCCCTAGACCCCCAAGGAAATACCAATCAGTGCCCAGGCAGCTGCCAATCAATGCCCAGGCAGCTGCCAATCAGTGCCCACTTCAATGCCTACCACTGCCAGGGTCACCAGGGATGCCTATCAGTGCCACGTATCAGTGCCCATCAGTGTCACGTATCAGTGCCCATCAGTGCCCATCAGTGCCACCCATCAGTGCCCAGCAGTGCTGCCTATCAGTGCCCATAAGTGCCACCCATAAGAACCCATCTTTGCAGCCTTTCAGTGCCCATCAGTGTCGCCTATCAGTGCCCACCAGTGCCACCCAGTGCCACCCATGAGTGCCCATCATTGCCGCCTATCAATGCCCATCAGTGCTGCATATCAGTGCCACCCATCAGTGCTGCCTACCAGTGCCCATCAGTGCCGCATATCAGTGACCATCGTCAGTGCCCGCTCATTGGTGTCACCTCATCTGTGCCACCTTATCAGTGCCTGTCAGTGCCGCCTTATCAGTGCCCATCAGTGAAAGAGAAAACTTACTTATTTACAACATTTTTTAACAGAAACAAAAGCAAAACTTTTATTTTTTTCAAAATGTTCTTTTTTTATTTGTTTCCCAAAAATAAAAACCACAGAGGTGATCAAATACCACCAAAAGAAAGTTCTATTTGTGGAAACAAAATGATAAAAATTTAGTTTGAGTACAGTGTTGTGTGACCGTGCAATTGTCATTCAAACTGCGACAGCACTGAAAGCTGAAAATTGGTCTGGGCAGGAAGGTGTCTAAGTGCCCTGTATTGAAGTGGTTAATTTACAGCTTACACATATCTAAAACTTTTGCACAGTATGTGTGTGTGTGTGTACCAGACAGGCAGACATCAATGTAAGACATGGTTGTTTGCTTGTACCTAAGCTAACCATCTTGTACCTAAACTAACCACCTTAGGGTTATCATGGGTCTGACCAGATCTGATAGTATCCAACCCCAAATTTACAAGCTGTAATCTTGTTCTTCTTTCATTTGTTTTCCTGTATGCATTTGTGGCTAAATTTGGCAAACAATCTATAGCAGCGGGGGGGGACAGAGGATGTTGGGAGAAGTGGAAAGATTTACTACAGCTCAAGAAACTTGAAACCATCTTTCTTTTCTATTTTCTTTTTGTTGATTTGTTCTGTTAAAATACATCTGTGGATAAAAAAGACTCTTCCTCCAAGAGCCCATTCTAGCATTCACTTTTACTAAGATCCTTGCATGATACAAGGCATGGAGCTTGCAGAAACAGGAGGACATTCATAAGGGTAGATAGGGCAGCCTTTTTTTTTTCCAAATGTAGCCCTGGGTCTGACAGTAATCGCTTTATAGATACTCTTCCTTCTCAGCATAGCATTGATAGGTTAGAGCTTACCTTCCTGTTTTTCATCCATCAATCATGATTGTGCAAAGAACGAAATGGGCAAAGACACAAGATAGCTCCAGGTAACAGTTATGTCCCGTACACACGGTCGGACTTTGTTCGGACATTCCGACAACAAAATCCTAGGATTTTTTCCGACAGATGTTGGCTCAAACTTGTCTTGCATACACACAGTCACACAAAGTTGTCGGAAAATCCGATCGTTCTAAACGCGGTGACGTAAAACACGTATGTCGGGACTATAAACGGGGCAGTGGCCAATAGCTTTCATCTCTTTATTTATTCTGAGCATGCGTGGCACTTTGTCCGTTGGATTTGTGTACACACGATCGGAATTTCCGACAACGGATTTTGTTGTCGGAAAATTTTATATCCTGTTCTCAAACTTTGTGTGTCGGAAAATCCGATGGAAAATGTGTGATGGAGCCTACACACGGTCGGAATTTCCGACAACAAGGTCCTATCACACATTTTCCGTCGGAAAATCCGACCGTGTGTACAGGGCATTATTCTAAAACAGCAAATCATTCAGACATTTTGGTATCTTTGCCTGTCACCATGAAGAAGGTGGGCTGTATATCCCTGACACATGGGTTTTTAAGCTTGACACTGTGCAATGTTTCAGTCTGTAAGTCAGTGCATTATGTATGGCTAATTGAAGTGAACACAATTGAACATTTACTAAGCTCAGAAAACATTCCCTTTGCTGAGCTGACAGTCCATATATCTTTAGTAGTGTATTATATTGACCTATGTTAGTGGGCAACAGAGGGCAACATTGAGCATTGTAGTTGAAGGTTGCATGCAGCCTGTTCATTTTAAATAGAATGATAGGAAGGCAGCTAAAATGCTTTCTGTGAATAACAATTTACAGAATTCAGCGACTTCTGATAGGAATTTTTGTTGTGCACACTCACATTTAGAATGTAAAGAAATCAACTCTATCCTGCTTAATGAAGAAGGACGTGATATAAATTCTTCTTGTTTAAAATTATCTATCATTCAACAAATGTTTCTCTGAGTCAACATGGGTTTGTGACTTTGATTGACCAGGCAGCATGCAATTTCTCACCATTTGTTTTCTGTTGTATACTTCATTTACATTGGCTTACTATTGTTGCTTTGAAAGCATTATACAATCAAAATGTAAGACAATTGTTTGATATAGGAGATTGTAAAGTGTGTGTAGTCTTGTGCTGACCACGCATGTTGCACATACATTGACTTAACTTTTAGAATATTGACACTTTTCATTTTGAGACACGTATCTATTGCGGTCAAGATAAATTGGAGAAAAAGGTAGGCATTTTACCAACAGAATATGAGAAAATTGGTTGAAAGAAAAGATTTTAAAGTGTTTGCAGAGATTTGAGCTGCCCATACAGCTTGGGCAAATTCCATATAGTCTCCATTTAGATTTATCTTTAACAATGTCATATATCTATAAAACACATTCAGTTTTTAGATAATCGGGTTGTACCTTTGAACTACATTGCACAATCAGATGGTAACATGTAAGGAAATTTGCCCCACAGCTTAGTAAATGTGGTGAAATTTCATTATGCATAATTACCCAATCACATGCAAGAAAAATATAAGTATAGCATTTTTGCTTGCACATGATTGGATAGCGAAAGTCAGCAGAGCTTCACTTCATTTACTAAGCTCTGGGGGCAACATCCTTTACCCTGTACAGCTTCCCTTGCAAAGTGAACAGGCTATTTGCCTTTAGTAATGCAACCCCATAAATCTCAATTTCCAATACTGTAAAAATGGCTTCACAACACAGTAATTTAGATTTTTGGGGTAATTCCAATATCTCAGTTTTTTTAATTTTAGGTTGATTCTGATGTGTAACTAGAAGCTTCAGGGCCCATGAAGGGTCCTTCTGATCCACTGTTCCCAGGGCTCTTTCCATCAGTCCTGGGGCACTTACCTCTGGTCCTGTGGCAGCCATCTAAAGTTTAATATTGTGTTCCCATTCATCAAAGCAACCTATAAGTCCTTTATGTAATGATTATAATAAATGGGATCCTTGGCTGTGGACGTGCATGGAATTCAGCAACCTGTGGCTCTCATGCCTAGTCATTAACAAGTCATATCTTGACCTGAGACTACTATGTAGGTATGTGAATGCAGCATCAGCATACAGGCATCCCTCTGAATGGTGTTATACCCTCCCCCCAGAACAGTGATGGACAGTCAACTGATGAGGCTGCAGACAGGTGGTCTGGCGATGGGTGAACATGATGGATGATGGGCACACACACACACATCCTTGCAGTGACTCCAACGACTTCCAGCAGCAGAGATAGAGCCAATGCGAGGGGGTGAGGGGCAATTACATAAACTAATGCCATAAATTCCTTTCCATGCAGCAGCTATAAGCCACAGAAGAGAGAGGAGGAGAAGCAACTTTCAGCTGCTGCATGGAAAGCCATTCAGGGCATCAGTTCTTGTAATTGCCCCCCTGTCACACCAATCACCTCCCCCTGTCCACAGATTCCCCCCATGACAGGGAGCCCGCAAAAGCCCCCCTGGTGCGACCTTTGTGACCCTGGTAGTTCCACCACTGGACTGATTCCTGAGAACAGAGAACAGGCTCTCTATAAATATGTGTTATGGTTAATTAACTCATTTGAAAAACCCCAGACTATAAGACCAAATATATCAGTGGACAGTTGCCTATTTAGCTCAAGTGTTGAAGTTGTAGATTTCAAAGCATGTTGTTCAGTGTAGGAAGTTGGTTTATATAAGAGCATTTTTGAAGATTTGTTCAGGACAGCTGTCTGAAAAGAAGCAGCGTAATTAACTGTTTTTTTCTGGAATTAGCAACGTGCATTATACATCCTAAATTATTCAATTTGTCCTTTGTAGCACATGAATGGAAAGATAAAGAATGTAGTCTCACCTGAAGTATTTAGCTGTCAGAGTATTTTCAATTACAGTGGAGATGATAGAAGCATTACCTTTCAGCAAAAGGACAAACATACTTTTCATTTCTTTTCTGTCTTTACAAATGGCAATTTCAATGTGTTTTGATTTTGGCTGTATTGTTTTACATTGAAAAGAACATTACAGTAACTGCAGAAAAAAAGTAATCTTATTGTAATTAGCAAGTAGATGTGGAAACGAGACTATGGGCAATTTTTAATTTTAAAGGAAACCTGTCATGAGAGAAATGGATAGGATTACCTTTAAATAGATTTTTAAATGATAACGTGTATATAGACTGAAATGAGGAAACTATTTAACCACTTCAATACCAGGCACTTTCGCCCCTTCCTGCCCAGGACAATTTTCAGCTTTCAGCGCTGTCACACTTTCAATGACAATTGCACGGTCATGCTACACTGTACCCAAACTACATTTTTATTATTTTCTTCCCACAAATAGAGCTTTCTTTTGGTGGTATTTGATCACCTCTGGGTGCTAAACAAACTAAAAAAGACCAACATTTTTGAAAAAAAAAAGTTTTTCTTAGTTTCTGTCATAACATTTTGTTTTCCCCTTCATCGAAGGGCACTGATCAGGCGGCACTGATGGGCACTGATGAGTTGGCACTAATAAGGTGGCACTGATGGGCACTGATGAAGAGGCACTGATATGTAGAATTGATGGGCACTGATATGCAGCACTAATGGGCACCAATAGGCGGCACTGATATGCAGTACTGATGGGCACTGATAGGCGGCTCTGATGGGCACTGATAAGTGGCACTGGTGGGCACTGTTAGGTGGCACTGATGGGCACTGACAGGTGGCTGTGATGAGCACTGACAGGCAGCAGTGATTGGCACTGATAGGCGGTACTGATTGGCACTGACAGGTGGCACTGATAGGCAGTACTGATGATGAGGTACTGATGAGGTACTGACAGGTGTTACTGCTGGGCACTGATTGGCACTATAATGGGCACTGATTGGCACTGTGGTGGGCTCTAATTGGCATTGTGGTGGGCACTGATTGGCACTGTGGTGGGCAATGTCTGACTTTATTATTGGGGCACTGCTGGCAGCTGATTCGCACATCTGATGGGGCTGTGCTGATAATCAATCTGCTGATTATCAGCACAGACCCCCCCTCTGACAGGGAGAGCCGCCGATCGGCTCTCCTTGTGAGCGCGAATCGAGGAATGCCATTTTCCTGGCACTTCCTGGTTCACGCGATGATCAGCTGTGATTGGTCACAGCTGATCACATGGTAGGAAGCCTCTGACAATCAGTCTGACACGCCGCACACGCGATCGCCGCGCTGCGGGCTCCTGTTGGCGCGTGCCGGCATGCTATCCTGCTGGACATCATATGACTCCCAGTCAGGATAGCAGAACCACTTCCCGGCCGTCATTTTGCTATAGGCCAGGTGGGAAGTGGTTAAAGTGTACATACAGCCCAAGCTTTTTTTATATTATGTAAGGGTAAACTCTTCACACTGTCACAGTGGTCACATGATTGGAAGCCAGTTCTAGCCCAGACCAAGAGCTGTTTTTGACCATTCAGACTTTGTGTTTAGGAGCACACAGTCAGCACATAAATATTGTCCACCCAGCAAGGCAGATGTGCAGTGTGTGGGCAATAAAGTCCACCCTTTTGTCACTGCACATATGTGTTAGGAGGTCAGAAAGGGGTTACAGCCCCTATCAGTTATTTTTTATTTTTTATTCATGTCTATGTCTTGTTGAGGAGATTTCCCTTCACTTCCTGTACCAAAAATGCAACTGGAAGTGGGAGAAATTCTCTACAGAGTGAATGCAAATCCTCTTTAAGATAGCTTTCATCAGAACAAGTGCCCCCAATGGAAGATTTCCCTTAGCATCTTGTTCTTGTGACAGCTCTAACATTTTGGATTTTTCATTACATTTGATCTATCACACAAACAGCAATAAAAATCCAAACAGGGTTTTAATTATTTCATACTCTAAAACTCTAAACTATAAAACTGAAACATAATGTTCTGACTATACATATATACTCACTCAAATCAAACTGAGCTTAATGCCTGTCTCTAAGCAGAACTGTTGCAATTTAACAGCTCCCTATGTGTTAGCACCCTGACAGATAAGGTGTCTTTTCTACCATATCTATGTGTTATGATGGCAACAACTCATGGAAACACAACAGAGCATAGGTAAGCTGGAGGTTTAGGAAATGCGGATCATCTGCACTTTAGTGTGCATTTTGCCTAAAGGAGTGCAGAAAATGCTGCATTTCAGAAGTGAGGCAAGTTCAGCTGTTATTAGGTCTAAGTTACATGTGTGTGTACAAGAGGGAATTAAAATGCAGACTATTACATAACTATAAAGGGTATATGTCACTTTTATTTATTTATTTTTTGTTTTGTTTTTCCAAGCTTTATTGAAACATTTTTTTTATGATACACTTATTCACATATAAAAATCTATCATCACGAATTCTCATTTGGCTTCATAAGCAAACACAAAAACTCAATTTGAGCCTGTTTGTCATTTTACTTTCGTGCATAGACCTTTGCATACCCATACCTTCAACCATTAAAATAATAGCAAAGGTCAAAAAAGATTAAAAAAAAAGAGAGGGGGCGTTCCCTACAGACTTCCTTCATGGTTCCTTATGTAGCAGGTACCTCTCCAGGCTGATTGAATCCACGAGGGAGAGAGCTGCCTGCTAGCAGCTGTGTGGGCCCCCCCTTCCTCTCCTCTCACACACACAGACACACAGAACTGTTTACTTTGTTTACTTTGTAGCCTCCTTATTGGAAGAGACTAAGAGCCAATCATCAGGGAACAGCAGCAAAGAACCGTGGAATATGAAGTCCCAACACAAGGCAGCCTGACTGACTGTGTGAGGGGGCAGGGCTGCAAATCCCAGGCTGCACTGCAGAGAGTCAAGAGGATTGTGGGAGGGACTATAAAAAGCACAGGGCGGACCAAGCCGGGAGGCCTTGTTTCCTGGATCCCATCAGGAGAGCAACCCTCTGTTGCTGTGTGAGAGGAATGCCGCCTACAAAGGGGCACACAGTCTGCAGCTCCAGCCCAGAGGAACAGAACCTGCATGCTTCCAGAAGGACGCTTCGCAGCAGAGCGGAATGTCACGGAATCGGCCGATTCAACGGGTCAGAGACTCAATGCCATCGCGACACATCTGCAGCCAGGAGAATCAGTTGATCGCTCTTTGGAGGACCGCTAAATGCATACAGGATTGGTGAGGGGGCTTTGCCCAGGAATATAATTGCCTTCCATAAAACATCACACCTGAATATTGTGCACAGACACCTGTTATTCGGATCACGTAGAGGAGTGCTATATCACAGCACCAGCTATTTTACATTCCTTTTCATTACCCTGTTACATTGAGGGACCCCTGTCCACAGAGCTCCTACATGCCGGTGAAGAGAACAAATGCAAAGCTTTGCTCCTAGAACATTATTGTTGTTGCCACTGGTGTTTGTATTACTGCATTGTGTGTGTATTGGAGGTACTATAGGCCGGCCTGGGGTTCCCCTTTAGCCATAGTATTCTACATCAATCAATAGGTGGTTTGTGGAGTCCATTTATTCTGTGTATGTTGTTATTATTCGTTTATTGTTGCATAGTGTTATTGACTGTTTTGAGAACTGTTTCAACCAAGTCCTGGCTACTTATACAGGACTTGGCTGGCTAATATTACTTTAAACTTTTCTCTGGTCCAAGTAAACTTGAGAGAGCAGAACTGAGTTTGTGTGTTATTACTGGGTTATTCCATTAATCGCATTGCTAGGTGTGCCAGAGGGGCTGGGACAGTTCTTTGGGTTTGAGAAACAGAGTAACAGACTGAACAAACAAAAGCAGCTCCTATCCCTATACCTATATTCATATTTGGTGAGAAACTATCTCACAGGTACAATCTCAAGATGTTTGAGATGCTAAAGTATTTCCAAGCCCCCCCTTTAGCTATGAATTTTAGGTATTTCTCCTGTAGGCTCACTGTCAATTCCTCCATATGCATATGCAAGGTGCTCCATAGCCAATATGTACAAGTAGGGCAATAGGGGACACCCTGTCTAGTGCCATTTGAGATATTTAATACATCAGATAGAAGACCATTAATCCTAATCCTGGCTGTGAGGGCAAAGTACAGGGCCATTATTTTATGTATAAAGCCCCATGAAAGACCAGCCTGTTTCATCGTTGCCTCCAGAAACAGCCAATCCAGGCAGTCAAAAGCCTTTTTTGCATCCAATGATAAGAGGCAGATGTTTAGTCCTCTGGGCATAATTCATCAATAATATTGTCTTAATTGTATTGTCCGAGCTTCTCGGCACAAATCCAACCTCGTCTGATCAGGGCTGGTATCACAGACTGGAGACGGATGGCCAAGGCCTTCGCATAGACCTTCAAATCTGTATTAATTGAAGAAATTGGTTGATAACTCATAAATTGGGAATGGTCCTTTTTTCTTTTGGAATAAGAGCGATATGCGCCTCTTGGGTCTGGCGGGTAAAAGGGCAAAATGCAGAAATATTATTAAGCATTTTACACAGAGTGGGAATCAAAGATTTCCAGAATTGTTTATAGAAGACACTTATAACCCCATCTGGACCAAGTCTTTTACCAGAAGTGATGTCTTTAATAACTTGTGTTAGTTCCTCAGGTCCAAGAAGTTAATAAACTCTTTGCCTTCTGGGTCAAAAGGCACTTTTATTTAAATATTTTTTAAAAGAGAAGTATAGGTTTCTTTTCTTTTTTGCCTAATCTTAATCCTTATGAGCTGTTAGTGCCTGCAAATCTTTCCTTCCCTCTGAGAAGTGCACCCTTCCTGTTAAGGCTGGGTTCACACTAGAACACGCAGCGGCTCACAGCAAGTCCAGTGCGTCTCCATTCAGGTCCGATTTCAGCCCGAATTTTGGGCTGAACTTGGACAGGAAAGGGTCCAAAAGACGCACAGGGCTCCAGTGCAATTTGCACCGGAGCCTCTCCAGAAATGTCTGGGCCGGCTCCATAGACAGCCAGTCACAATATCCTGCTATGCAATCTGGATGTGGGGAAACCCGCATCCAATTCACATAGGTGTAAACCCAGCCTAAAATAGAGTTAATCACCTGTGGGAGGGGCTACAGACTTTCCTGGAGTGTCATTCCAACAATCTAGTCGGTATTCACCCCCCTTCCTTCCCCTCTGTTTCATTGATGTGGGGTATGGGCTCTCTGATTGCACCCAAGACTACACATAACAGACAAAGCTGCTCTCCCCCTCCCTCCACCATGTTCCAGGCAGAACGATCTCAGCACACACATTCTGTAAAGCAGCACCGCAATGTATTGAACACAAATATGCTCTCAACACATCGCTCTGTGTTAATTTATAAAACAGAAAGACACAATAAATCTGTGATGTTTACCATGTCTTCCGTTCTGAATAAACACTGTGGGATGTGTAGAGAGCATTTCCTATGTTCATCCAGGGGATCGCTAAACATGAGAAGTGTTTACTGGCCCCTATCCACCGCTCCATGCTCACCACTCTGACAACCCGGTCACCCCCCTTCCCTAGCATTCGCTGGAGGAGAAGCCAACACAGGCTTTGAAAGCTGCTAAGTGATGGAGGAGGAGGGAATCGGAGGATACCCAGAGATCAAAACCCACTAGAGAGGTGTTGGAGACTTGCAGAGGAGAAGGAGAGGATACATGCAGGGAAAGTGCAGCCCCGAACACAAGAGCAGCAGAGCTGCAGGAGGTGAAAAGACTGCATAGCTTTTCATGTGCTTCTGCTTCCGAGTTGTAGCATGGTAACATGTTGCCTTGGAAACAGAGGCTTGTAAAAGTGTGCCCACTCTAGCTAGCAGCTTGGGTGTGACCCTGTTCACCACATGTCCAAGAGAGGGAGGGACTGAAAGAGGGGATGGATTGCTGGAGTTGTATCCACCCCCTAAAACAGAAAATGGACCATTACAAGCTCCTTCCTGATACTTTAAGTGTCTGCACTGCATAAACTAAATGACTAGGGAAAGAAATGTGATGGAGGCATGTGGGTAACATGTACATGTTTTGTTTTCCTTGCTTGTCCTTTAACCACTTCAATTCCGGAAGGTTTACCCCCATCATGACCAGGCCATTTTTTGCGATAGTGTACTGCGTTGCTTTAACTGACAATTGCGTGGTCTTGTGACACTGTACTCAAATATAATTGATGTCCTTTTTTCCCACAAAAGCTTTATTTTGGTGGTATTTAATCACCTCTGGGTTTTTTTTATTTTTTTGCGCTATAAACAAAAAAAGACCGTCAATTTTGAAAAAAAAAAAAAAAAACAATATTTTTTACTTTCTGCTATAAAACATATCCAATAAAAAAATGTAAAAAAATCTAATTTCTTTATCAATTTAGGCCAATATGCATTCTGCTACATGTTTTTGGTAAAAGAAATCCCACTAAGCGTATATTGATTAGTTTGCGCAAAAGTTAAAGTGTCTACAACTATGGGATAGATTTATGGACTTTTTATTTTTTTTTACTAGTAATGGCAGTTTTCAGTGATTTTTAGCGGGACTGCGACATTGCGGCGGACAAATCTGACACTAAGTGACACTTTTTTGGGGACCAGTGACACTAATACAGTAGCTTAGCAGAAACACAAGATCTCTGTCTTCCTTACTAGCAGAATGGCACTATGCCTTGTTTACATAGGAAGACCGTCGTTCTTCCTCTCTCAGAACGATCATCAGTGACTTTCTACCATGTGCTGCCACCTGTGGCAACCATGGCGGGGGATCGCGCCCATGGATTACAAATATGTCCAGCAATCTACAAATGCTGGACATCTCTCACTGGATTACAATTGTGCCCAGTGCTCTGCAAATGCTGGACATCTTGAACTTTTGCTCCAAACTCTTGCTATAGACAGTAAAGTGTGTCTACTGTTGCCTGGGGTGATCAGGATAAACCTGCGGGTGCCTGTGGGCGGGACTGTGCTGACATAGTGTCCTTCAGTAGGACATTGACTAAAATATTTATTGTTGTCACCGGCAACCACCGGGAAAGTTAGTGTTCACCTGTCTTCAGTTGCTAGGGCACAGTCAGTGCTGGGCAACATGCCTGGACAAGTCCTGCTAGCATCAGCATGCCTGCAAACTTTAGTTTGTCCAACAAGGAGTTACAGCAGCATGCCCAGGGAGAAGACTGCCTATCAGTTCTACAGGCACCAGCCCGTCTGGAAGCGAGGGGTCTGTGCCTTGCCCTGGAGGCAATCAAAAGTTTCCAGCTAGTAGCAGACACCAAGAGGCAGAGGAAGATGGCGGAAGGTAGCCGGCTGCTACCCCACCTTGACATAGTTGCCTGAAAAGCAGGAGCGGGCACTGGTAGATACTGGTGTCTGGCTGTAGCCTCGCAAGGGGTTCTCCCTGGCAATGATTGAGGAGACTGAGCAGCTGTGTTTGTTGTGGCTGGAGTGTCAGATCCTGACTGCGGTAGTCACTGCCTGGGCCCGGTGTGGCCATTGTGACAAACTGCTCACCAGGTTGGCATCCATGCAGCAAGAGCCGTGTTACTACACTGTGGAGATGCTACTAGGACTCTGTTGACCGAAGCCGCGGAAGTCCCGGAAGACCAAAGTGGGTCTGGAGTCACCCCCTAAAGGTAGTGATTCCCCCCCCGTGAAGAGAGAGGACATCGGAGGAGGAGAGCCTGCCATGACAGTGTCCCTGAAGAGCCAGCCAATACTAAGTCCCTAGCCATCCCAGTCCAGAGGGAACCAATGCCAGAGGAAGGTGCACCTTCAGGTGAGCTGGACAGGGAAAGTGAGAGCCGGGTCATTGATTGGGGTTCCCCCAGAGTGCAGGCCGAGTTCAGCTTGGCGGAGTGGAAGTCACCCGGTGAGAGTTCAGAAGAGGAGTGGGAGACCATAGAATCACAAGTCCCTGAAGGGGAAGATGGGCCAGAGCCAGTTTTGGGGTCTAAAGATGCCGCAGAAACCCTGACTAGTATCAGGCAACTTTTCCTTAACAGGCCTTCTATTACCCAGACCAGGGCCCCTAACTACCGTCAGTGAGTCATGAGGTCTCAGGATGCCTGTGACTTGCGGGGGAAGAGGGAATCCCAGAGAGTTGCTGATATTCTCCCTCTTCCAGCCAATGGTGCAGAGGAGGGTAGCCCTGGAGTGGGACCTGGACCCCTGGGATCTCTGGATCTCCCAACGCTGAGGACTGAACTCCCTCAGTCGGCATTCTAACGATCTCTCGGACACCGCGGGACTGGGCGTCCTCAGTCGGCATTCTCACGCACTCTCAGACGTTGCGGGATTTGGTGCATTCCTTCACCCTGCACTGTGTCTTCACCACACACAGCCACAAAGGTAAGAGAATGCTTGTTTTGCAGTGTATTAGTGTATCGGACAAACGCACTTAGACCAAAACCTCTGGCACTGCGCTCACATGATCCCTTCCCCTTCTGGTCTATTTCTAAAATACTGTAAATAAGAGAAGGAACAAGCTAACAGGGCGCAACTGCAGTGAAAAGTTGAAGCAACTTGAAGCAGTTTTAATGTCACAACAGCGATTTTTCACAGGAGCCCGTGAGTCAAATGAAAATGCCACAAGGGTGAGCTATGAGGTGGCAACGTTAATTGCTAAAAATTGCAAATCTTTTGCTGAGGGTGACTTTATCAAAGAATGCGTTATGAAAATGGTTAAGAATATCTGTCCCGAGAAGAACCAAGAGTTTGGCAACATTTGCCTGGCTCGTAACACTGTAGCACAGAGAATTGAAGAGATTTCATCAGATATTAAGAGACAGTTGACGCAAAGGAGTCAAAAGCCTGTGATGAAAGTACGGACCTATCCGAGACAGCTCAGTTGCTGATTTTTATGACAGGGGTGGACGATGAAATGAATGTGACAGAAGAGCTACTTGACCTCCAGAGCCTTATGGACCAAACAAGAGGAAAATATTTATTTGTTTCAGTTAGTTCCACCAAAGATGACATGAAACTGCATTGGAACAAAATTACTGGGATTATTACTGATGGGGCACCTGCCATGGCTGGTGAACAAAGTGGATTATCAACCCTAATCTGTAACAAGGTGATCAAAGAAAGAGGTAACTATTAAACTCCATTGTATCATTCATCAACAAGTTCTTTGTGCTAAACATCTCAAATATGATCATGTTATGAAACCGGAGCTAAAGGCTATTCATTTTATTTGCTCTAAAGCCTTGTGCCACCGCCAGTTTAAACAGTTTCTACTGGACATCTAGGCTGAATACGAACATGTTTTATATCACAAAAATGGAAGATGGCTCAGTCGGGGGTCTGCACTGCAGCGTTTCTACTCTCTTTTAGAAAAGAAATCGGAGAATTCTTGGAAACCAAGGGACAACCGATGCGAGAAGCATCTGAATGTACTGAGCACGAGTCTTCAGGGGAAAGATGCAGCAGTGAACTAGCTTTATTCACACCTCAAAGCTTTTGGAACAAAGCTGCAACTTTTCATAAGGCAGTTGTCACAAACACAGCCCAATACCATACATTTTTCAGCGTTGCAGGAAATAATTAACAGTTTTCTACAGGACATTATCAGTGCGCAAAAGAACAGGTATGCAGCAGACATCACATATCGGGCTGGGGAATTTAAACGGCGCTTTCAGGATTTTGCAGCTATTGAAAAGGAGATCAGCCTTTTCTCCTCTCCATTCTCTGTTGACCCTGATGATGCTCCAGATCAGCTGCAGCTCCACCTTATTGAGCTGCATTGTGACAGCAAGTTGTCACCAACAGCTCTCTCTTGTGAACTTTTACCGCCAACTGCATAAGAGCCGCTTTCAAGAGATTCGAACATTGGCTAAGTAAATGCTGAGCTTGTTTGGCTCAACATACACCGTATGTGTGAGAAGACATTCTCTGCTATGAACTTTAACAAGAACCACATGAGGGCAAGACTAAGTGACTCTCACCTGCGTGACATTTTGCACATCAAAACCACTGCCTTTGAACCAGACCTAGCCCATGTGCTCCAGTCCAGATCTCAGTTTCACCCTTCACATTAGTGCACACAAGTTTTTTTTTTTTTCAATTGAGATGAATACATTGTAAATCCTCAGTCAATGTCAGCTGGTATAAATCAGTTATACATTTATTTGGACACAACATGTATACTTGGTGTTATGTTCCTGTTCATATTTTTTTAACTTAAAAGTTGACAGACAACTTTATTACCAATAATATGTAATGTACTTTACAATGTTATTTAAATATATTTCAGCTTCCTGGATTTTTTTTCATCTGGCCTTCAGATATGAAAGGCAGAGTGATTTAACACCTGTCTAGATTTGTCATCCATGTGACGAAATGAAAAGTATGCCGTTTGCAATAAACTTTACCTCCCTCTGGCATCTAGAGGATTCTAGAAGAGAGGAGGGGAAGAGGGGTGGAGCTACCTGGGGTGTTCTAAGGAGCCCCGACCAATCTTCAACTTGGATTGGCAGGGAGCAGGTCTCCTTAAATATGTAGAGTCAGCCCAGCTGGGGAGGAGTTGTCGGTGGAAGAACTGAGGATGGAGTTCTAGGCTGTCGGGGCCTTTGAGGGCGCTCCCCATTCTGGGGGGATGACCTTGGCCCTGGGACTCAGGTGCAGGACGGATCCCTTCAAGAACGTATGAAGAATCTGAACAGAAGGCACAGAGATGAGTCAGAGAGAGGACAGTGGGAGCTAGTACTGCTGGGCAAGTCTTCAGGAGGGAACCACTGGTGTGTGCAGCCAGGAGGGCCGGTAAGTGACATGTGCTATCGGGAGGACTGGAGAGGGACGCCAGAGAGGACTGTGAGGAAACAGTCAGATTTGGGTGTGGAGCCAGTAAGGATTGCAATGTCATGGGCAGTGAAGTCGGACAGCTGCAAACAGGTGGGCTGGGGGTGCCTGAAGAGGGATTGCTGGGAGCAATAGTCCACCACAGGACAGTTAGCACAAAAGGACTTCCTATTCTATATTTTTGCTACACTAAAAGGGATCCACGGTCCCTGCCTATAAATGGCAGTTTCTTGTGCCTGACTGAGTCAGTGTTGGGCCTAACCATGTGCTAGCTGTACCTGGAAGTTAAGTTGTTGTGCAGGAGAGAGAAAGAAAGAGAGAGAAATAGTCTGCAATAAAGTGTTGTACTGGAGTTGTAAAGTGTATATAGTGTCTCAACTGATTGAAGATTCAATCAACCAATTGTTCATTCTATTGTGCATATATTCTTATCCCTATCCAAGTTCAAATCCCTCAATAAAATAACAAAACAAACATCTGGACTGTTCATTGTCTTCAAGGTGATTGGGAAGTGAATGTCGGGCTGGGCAGGGTGACAGGTGGACCACGACTGTCAACAGCCCCTACGGGGGTACCACTAAAAAAGGAACAAATCGTAGGAAAAAATTTGTAGTTAACCATAGCTAGTTTTTTAAGTCTAAAATTTGTAGTTAAAATTTGGATAAACTTATTTATTTTTATCAACAAAATGTCCTTTCTTTTCTACTGTTTGAATATGAATATTTTAAATTTGTCTTCTTTGTTGCATAAATAAAGAGCTTGAGGAGAGGGGTGAGAGGTGGTAGTTCACACTTTGGCATCCTTGCCTTGGGTGTCAGAAGACCTGGTCTGGCACTGATGCTAGTAGTGAAGATGAAAAACACGTAGGTCTTGACAGAAACAGAATTGTTTTTTATTGGCTTTTCAAGCCTTTTCATTAATATCACGAACAGGCTGTTGATGGTCTGGCACAGGATTGTTGCATAGTAAGGGCAAAACTAAGCTCCAGCAGAGCAGAATTCAAAACTGGAGCAGAATTTATGTATCTGGAAGTTTAGTGGGATCCCCAACTCAGCCTAAAGTTTTAACATATGCCATTTTATAAAATCTGCTGTACTGTAGTGTAGTAAAAGTACAAAAAGTATGTCCTCATGACAGTTTAACTTAACCGCTTGAATACCGGGCACTTTTAGCCCCTTCCTGCCCAGGCCAATTTTCAGCTTTCAGCACTGTCACACTTTGAATGCCAATTGTGTGGTCATGCAACACTGTACCAAAACTAAATTATTATCAATTTGTTCACACAAATAGAGTTTTTCTTTTGGTGGAATTTAATCACCACTGTTTTTTTTTGCTAATAAATTAATAAAGACCAACATTTTTGGGAAAAAACTTTTATTCTTCATTCTGTTAAAAATTTTGCAAATAAATACACTTTTTTTTTTAATTAAGTAAGGCCAAATGTATTCTGGTACATTTCTTTGGTGTAAATAACCCAAATCAGTGTATATTATTTAGTCTGCAGGTGGTATCTGAAAATTGATCAATCGTGGTGTACTAATGGCCTATCTTATTTCTTGAGACCCAAAAATGTCAGGACAGTATAGATATCTGCCAAATGACCCCTTTTTGCAATGTAGACAGTCCATGGTATTTAGTAAGAGGCATGGCAAGTTTTTTAAGTTTACATTTTTGTCATAATTACATTCATACATAAATATATTACATACTGTCACTAGTGCAGTACAATATCATCATATAACTGGTGTGGCAGTGATCAGGGACATCAGTGACAGTATGAAAAAACAAATGAAAAATGTTTTCAATTTTTTTTTTTATTATATATTTTTTATTTTATTTTTTTTACAATTTTTTTAAAACACTTTGACCAGAGCAAAATAATGTTACCATAGTAACATTGTACTACTCTGGGGAAGTGATCACTATTTTTCACAGCACAAGCCGTGATCAGGGAGGACATAATATGACATCTACCTGTAGTGATATAATATATACTGGGTGATATGATGTAGAGTGGGTATGATAATTAATTATTAAGTACTCTTCTGCAGAAACCCAATTCTTCCAGAGAGATGCACTTTATTGACTTCCAACACAGAACAAAGTCCAAAGTTTACAGATGACAAAAAATCCGACAGAGTAGATAATTCAGCGACCCATTTCCTAGGTCTGTGTGTGCATACACAGACAAGCCTAACTTAAACTATAGACTGAATGCCGTGTTATATTCACTAGACACTGAATGGCTGAGCAATTTGATTGGCTGTTTCAATTTAGGACTTTGATTAGCTTTAGTCTTTCAAACAGACAACAACTCCCAGCTGTGAACAGCTGTAGTCATAAACCGCCCCAATTTGCACTCCCGCATATCAACATCAACAAGTCCCCTTAGATATGTGTAATTAGATTAGATTAACAGATACTACCTGAACACCCTTTGAGATGTTCAAATAGACTTGCATAAGATTAACACATCAAAGGGTCTTCAGCTGTCCCCTTGCTATGTTAAAATTCAGTTGACTTGGACAATTCAACTGAATTTCTGGTCAACATGGCACTCCAATACAATATTATACATAAATTGGCCAACATATTACAACATATACCCCCACTTGGGTCGGTTCTAACTACTAGAACTGACCCATAAATCAAACAACAAAAAATATCATTATGATTTAAGGTACTGGATGCTTTACAATGGCTCATATAAAATATGAAGTTGAAACTGGTTACATCTCTCTTCGCCAGCCTCTAAAATATCCCCATGAAACAGTTATTAGATAATATAACTTTTAGACCATGACTAGAAAAGGATTTGGTAAACATCAGTGGCCCATATAGCTGTTAGGCCTTATCATATCACATCAAGATCTTGAATATTGTGCAAAGACGAGCTGATGTCACAGTCCATCCTTTGGTCTGACTTCATCACATCTCTCACCATCTCACTGAAAGTAAACTTGGTATGCTCTGGGAACTCCAATCCACATAAATCCAGGATTCCAGGATTTTTTTATCTCCAGGCTGAAGCTTTCCATTTTTAAAGATGCTTTTACGCAAACACTCTACTTTCATCTTTATAGTAAGAAGAACTATCAATGTACCAGCACTCACTTTCAAGGTAGAAAAGGTTTGGATATGGCAGTAAAAACTGTGCTGCAAACTATTTCCTTGCACTTGACTTTCATGAGTCCATCTTTGTTGATTGCCAGTCACAATTAGCTTTTGTAATTTGCTGTAGGCCGACCCCTCATTGCCTTCAATAAAGCAGTTACTTGGATCATTCAGTCCACAATTACACCTGAATGGTATACCAACATATACATATACCCCCACACGATGGTTCAGATAGAGTCAGCTTGACATCAGTGTTTATCAGATCTTCTATCCAGACAAAGCGGCAGTGGAAATTCTTGCCAGTATCTTCACCATGAAAGGTAGAAAGGTCTTTTTCATCCATATATGTCATAGCCTTTAGCATATTATAAACAACTGATTCAACAAAGTTTCAAATCATGACTAGAGTGATGAATTTCACTCACCCCTCTTATAAATTTAGGAAAACCACCCAACATACTATAATTTATGCTATGCCAAGCCATTGTGCAGCATCTCACCTTAGATGTCAAATATATTGATCAATACGCATTATGTAATATGTACAAATGTTATGACAATTATTTTAGGTTTAAATGCTTCTCTTTGGTTTTAAGATAAAGTTCAAGAAAATAAAACATAAAGAAAATAAAAAATGAAAAGCAAAATATATCAGGAAAAGGGAGAAAAATTAAAAATTAGGGCGTTGAAGAAAAAAGGTCCATTGCTTGATGAATTTTGAGAGAGTCCATTAATTCTTTATAATTCCTTGTTGTCTATTCAGCATTTCTTCCATAATTCTCCCCCACTAGCCAGCAATTTCAGACTGTGCTTCTGCTATTCACCGTCATTTAAATGTCAATATCTGAAAGACAAAATAAAAACTCTCCAACAAAACTAATTAGCAAGGTCTTTAAACGTTGTTTGAAGTTAAAACAAAACACTATTTACACATATACAGTTTAAAGCTAATTCACCCCCACTGCTAGAGAAGTGTCATCTGCATTCAAAAACAGATCTGGAGAACGTACATCTTGTATCCCCTTCAACTGCTCTAATAATTTATCACATTCCCCTCTCATCTTGTCATACTCAATCTTCAGGTGGTCATATTTCTGTTTTAACTGAGAAAACGGTATCCAAGTCTTGGACCTTTTCTTATTATTATTTTGTTCAGCTCTGTTTTTCATATTAATATCACCTATGTTTGACCCGGTGTGTCATCTCTGGGTGTTATCATAGGATATTATCTTCTGATCTTTAGGTTCAGTATTTGTCCTAAACAATGTGGCTAAATCAATTTTGACAGCCTGCTCATTTGACTTTCTCCATAAATGGTCTGCTCTCAACAATATGTCTTTTAAATCATGAGGATTTGGGGTAACTAATAAAATATTTTGTTTGATATCTTCATGCAACGCATCTAGAAACATACTCATATGTATCAAGCCCCCACGCTCAAATGCAAGATTATTACCGACCAATAATTCCATAATAGTTGCTATCCTGTGTGACAATTCATATGGAGATTCATTTTGCATCTGTTGGATCCTCCCATGAATAGTAACATCAGAATGTACACCATACAAAACACATAATAATTCCAGTAATATGTCCCTTGTCCTCAGACGCTGAATACAGATCTGTTTAATTCTCATCCAAAGACCACTTCCTAAAGAATGTTGCAAAACTCTTTCTAAGTCAGATGGGTTGAGATTGTACATATCTCTGACCTGCTGCACGTCACAAAACCATTTTAAAAATCTGTTTAAATCATGGTATGGAACCATTCCTATTTCTTTAAGAATTACGTCTAATTTTTTTGGTTTCAAAGGCTTCATTACAAGCTGAACTTCACCTCTATTATTATTATTGTTATAAACTGTGGTAGTCACAGTGGGGGCAGCTGGTAATGAATTATCAGATTTAATATGAGGTTCTGTTTGCTGCAGATTGCTGAATCCAAGATTTGATGCATATCTGCATTCCTGAGATCTCTTCTCTAATTCCATAATTCTTAATTTTAATCTCTCATTTTCCTCTGATAATTCATCACAACGTTTAGATTTCTCAAGCAAAGCTTCCCCAATGGTAACTGCATGCAATTTTAAATTTACTGTCTCAGTGTCTGATTTGGTTTTGTAACCTCTCACAAACATTGTTGCTATTATCAACTGCCTTCTGTAACTGGGTAATTTCTTCAACCTTACCTTTTAAAGAACTTTCCATTGTTAAACAGCAAGATAATAAGCCCTGTATAATACAACCTTTCTTTTTACTTTCTGAAATTTTGCTATCAAAAACATTTTTCTCTAAAAATTCCTTTATCATCGTCCACGTCTGTTTACATTTTTCTGGAATTTCATAAGGACCGCCATGGCGCTTAATACATTTTAATACCCATCTGTTAACTTTATCAGAACTGACACTAGCTTCACACTGAGTAAGCATTTTGACTATATTACTAATAAAAAAAAGGAAATATTTTACTCACCGCATTAGTGACTCCTTCAGCTTCCAGGTCTTCTGGTACACGACACAGTCCTTTTTTTGTTGTTGTTTCCAGTCTCCAGAGAATAATTCTGGGGTTCCCAACTTGTTTAAATTTGTAGACCAGACTCTTTTATGTCACAACCAGACATTAGAGTCACAGCACAGCTCTTGGTTCTTCATCAGACTTCTGTCCACCTCACAGGATTGTTGTCACCACCGACTTCTGTTACTAAGTCCGAAAATGCTCTTCTGGTCACTTGAACGGCACCAATGTAGTGTTATAGTACCTTCAAAGAACGGGTCACGACCCCAATGTAGTGATATAATAATATTGTGGTATAGTGGTAGCGTGGGTATGATAATTAATTAGTAAGTACTCTTCCGCAGCAACCCAATTCTTCCAGAGAGATGCACTTTATTGACTTCCAACACAGAACAAAGTCCAAAGTCCACAGATGACAAAAAATCCGACAGAGTAGATAATTCAGCGACCCATTTCCTAGGTCTGTGTGTGCATACACAGACAAGCCTAACTTAAACTATAGACTGAATGCTGTGTTATATTCACTAGACACTGAATGGCTGAGCAATTTGATTGGCTGTTTCAATTTAGGACTTTGATTAGCTTTAGTCTTTCAAACAGACAACAACTCCCAGCCGTGAACAGCTGTAGTCATAAACTGCCCCAATTTGCACTCCCGCATATCAACATCAACAAGTCCCCTTAGATATGTGTAATTAGATTAGATTAACAGATACTACCTGAACACCCTTTGAGATGTTCAAATAGACTTGCATAAGATTAACACATCAAAGGGTCTTCAGCTGTCCCTTTGCTATGTTAAAATTCAGTTGACTTGGACAATTCAACTGAATTTCTGGTCAACATGGCACTCCAATACAATATTATACATAAATTGGCCAACATATTACAATACCACCCAGATCAAAGAAAGGCGGCCATAGGCCGGGCGGCAACGGGTTAAAGAAGATGTTTTTTTATTTTGGATAGAGTAAGGGAGGGTAATAATCCCTGTAATTTTTTTTCCCATTTGTGCTCCACTCGAGACACCCCTTCACTTGCTGCCCAATAGCCAAAACGGGAAGTGAGAAGAAATCCCTCCAAAGTGAGGGAGGGATTAGAAGAATCCCCCCCCCCCAATTCCCGTTCTGGTGACAACCCAAAATTTGGTATTTTTTTTTCACTTTCACTATCAGGTGAAACCAGCACACAGGACAAGTAGAGGGGTTGAATCTCACTAATGAGGGTACAGAAAGCAATAAAAACATGAGAGGTGGTCTAATCACTCTTCATCAAAAACTAAAAAAAAAAAAGTTTTGCCTTGAGTTATACTTAAAAAGGAAGTTATTGTAATTTTATTATCTTTTTAGATATACTGTGCATGTTAAAATACATTAACTGTACAATCGAATGGAGCTTTAACACTTCTTTTCTTTTTCACTCAACCTAGATAATGAGCACACTGTATCAATGAGTGGATGAGTCTGGCATGTGGGACAGCACTGGAGATGGGGTAAATGCTGTAGCTAGAATGCTTTAAACCATTTCTCGAAGGGTTTTCAACTGGAGGAATGGAGAAATACCGTATTTATCGGCATATAACACGCGCCGGCGTATAACACGCACCCCAAGTTTAGGAGGGAATTTTAAGGAAAAAAACTTTTAGGAGTAAAGTTTAAGGAAGAAAAACTTACATTAAAATGCCCATCAATGCAGCGTTATCGGTGTCCATCTGCAGCCCTGTCAGTGTCAGTGCAGCCTTGCTCCAGTGTCTATTGCAGCCTTGCCAGTGCATCTTTGCCCCAGTGCATAATTGTCAGTGCAGCCTTGTCAGTGCAGCTTTGCCCCAGTGCAGAATTGTCAGTGCAGCCTTGCCCCAGTGTCCATTGCAGCCTTGTCAGTGCATCTTTGCCCCAGTGCAGCCATGTCAGTGCAGCCTTGTCAGTGCAGCCATGTCAGTGCAGCCATGTCAGTGCAGCTTTGCCCCAGTGCAGCCTTGCTCCAGTGCAGCCTTGCCCCAGTGCAGCCTTGCCCCAGTGTAGCTTTGCCCCAGTGCAGCCTTGTGTGATCGCTGCAATCCCTGCCGACATACACAGCCATGTGTAAATTCAAATATGGCGCCGAGACTGCAGGGACTCGGCGGAGCCGAGATACACATACCCGAGAGTCCTATGCCGTGTTATATGCCGATAAATACGGTAAACTATATATATTGGTGACCTGGACTTTTATGTTTATAGAAAAGGTCCCTAACTCTGTGATGCTTGAGATATAATTCATACTTAGATACAAACTACATTTATTCTGTGCCTCCTTCCTCTCTCCATTTGATACCCTGTATCATATAACGTTTTCTTTGCTGTTAAAGCTTTAAATGCTGTCTAAATATGTGTGCCTCTGTTTTCTGCTCAGATCTCTTTAACCTCCCTGGCGGTATGATTATTTCGGATTTTAGGTGCTGAAAGCGGTACCATTATTTTGCATGGAAATTTGGCGTTTTATATTGTAGGTCTGTAAATCTTAACAATAACACACTTAAATCTGTCCAAACAAGAGTCTAGTAGATATCCCGGGTATGATAAAGTTTGAAACACAAAAACATAAATTATAATATAATAAATAAAAATAAATAATTTAAAAAAATTAAAAAAAATAGTAATAAAATAAATTTCCCCACAATTCACTATCGCACAATTCTGCAAGTGTTCTAATTTACTATCGCTGTTTTCTAGCTGGTCTAAAGCCACTTTTGACGTAAAGGGACACTTTTTGGTTGCTATGGACAATCTCCAGTTTCCAGGCAGAAAGAACAGTGTATATCATGTAAAACTGCATGCAGGGCATGGGCCAAAGCACTGGGGACAAAAGGGATGTGAAATCATTTCATACAGTACTGTAATCTGTAAGATTACAGAACTGTATGTGTTATGATTTTTACTTTTTTTTTAATTTGCCGCCAGGCTCCGCCCCCGTGCGTCGCGCCGCTCGCAGGGAACGGATCCTGGCACGGAGAGGCTTCGGAGGAGGACGGAGCCCTCGGACGCTGCGGGTGACATCGCAGGATCCCGGGGACAAGGTAAGTAACGCCGCCCCAGGATCCTGCAATGCGATCCCGAGTGTGGCTCGGGGTTACCGCTAATGGTACTGAATTTTAACCCCGAGCCACACTCGGGAAAACCGCCAGGGAGGTTAATACTAATTACTCCAATATCTATATATCTATAATATGTATATATAGATATACATTATAAGTGCCTTTAATAATTGACATTTTATTTACAACTATGTTTCCCCTTTGTATTGCCATTCCCACTCCTCTATCCCACAGAAAGACCATTGGACCGCCCAGCACACTAAGCCGCCCGGGCAAGGTAACCCGTGGCGGCCTCTGTGGAGGCTACACAGATCTCCATCTTGCTACTCCGGTGAAGCTGTGTGTGTCGGTGGGCGGCGGGCACATACGCAGCAGGGACGGGGCGGCACGTATGCCGCTCAGTGGGCCATAACAGAGAGACCTGTTCCCTCCTCCTCCCTCCAGGGATATCAGCTGTCACAATCACTGGTGCCAGCTGTCTGGAGGGGGAGGAGTATTTAAGATACAACTCTGTGCACGTCCTGTATCCACCACATTTGGTTGCTGGATGTCAGGACGTGCTGCACTTACTTCAAGAACCTGTTTAAAGGTAAAAATGCCTATTTACATCCATCTTACTGAAATTTCATTGGCATAGCACATGCTGGAATCATTACCTTTTTGCAAACTTAAATTGCTTTAACACCTTATCATCTGCCAGCCTGTATATTAGTATTATAAATGTTAGTATATGGTTAATTTAAGTGGCCCTCTTTGTAACAGTGTGATATATACTATCTATAATATATTCATAGATAGACGGCTCAGTAAAACTTTATATGAAAAAACATATTGTCTGTCTAGGACAGACAATACCGTTTTGGTTTTCTTTCACCTGTAACATCCAGGTATACGTATATATAAATGCTTATAATAAATACCATCAAAAAACATATTTGTTTATATTGATATACAAATATCTTTTATAACTCTCAATTAAACATTTAAATTACATTCAGTATATCCCAGAAATACTTATGCCTTATATTGCAAGATCTTTCCACATTGACCCCAGTGAGATGTTGCTATATGCTTACTCTGTTTCAAATTATATTATAGATATATTTTCCTCTTCAATATACACCCCTGAAGAAGGAGATATCTGTATTCCGAAATGCGTTGGGTGAAAGAGGATCATATCTGTTATGCTAGTAGATGGTGACAATGTTATAGATGTACAATACATTCCTTCTTTAAATGTATGTTTTACGTAATGTGTTTAACAAATGATAAAAACCTTTTACTGAAATACTCTTAGATACTTCTACTTTAATTAGGTGTGCCTTAAAAGTCCATCATAGGGTGTCTTTTCGCTTTAGTAATTGCTGTAGCTATAGCAATTTTTTAATACTCATGCCAGGGTCTGAAATTTATTTTTTTGCCCCAGCTGAAGTTGGACGTTAATGAAGAATTGAACAGGAAAAGTGGAAAGAACTAAAAGTGCCCAGGAACATTTAAAAGCAAGGTCAGGACATAATGGACTCTAATTGAAAAAAACTCCATACCGGAGCTTAAAGGGGTTGTAAAGGTAATTTTTTTTTTAAATAACAAACATGTTATACTTACCTTCACTGTGCAGCTCGTTCTGCACAGAGTGGCCCTGAACCTGCTCTTCTGGGGTCCCTCGGCGGCTGTTTCAGCTCCTCCCCGCAAGAACTAACCACCTTAATGCGAGCTCCCTCGCATGGTGGTTAGTTATTGCGGGCACGCTCCCGTGATACAGCCGGCGGCTATATCATCAGGGGCATGACCAGCTGTCCGGACACACAGAGCCTGCAAACCCAGTGATTTTACCCTCTCCCAGACTGAGTACCCACTGGCTGCATATCCCACAAAAGGAAAGAGAGAACTTGTCCTGACTGATTTCTTCACACAGCCCCACCACATCTCCAGCCAAGATGGCACTAGCGGCTTCTCTCGTCTCCCAAATAGCAGCATTGAGGAAGGGAAGCAGAACTTCTCCTCACCAAATATCCCCAGCTTACAGTATAACAAGGGCCAGGCTGCCCAACCCTCCTTCTGCTCCTCCAGCCATGTGAAGGCTAAGTTTAAGCTGCATGCTACATCTTACACAGACCTAGAGGTGAGTGATTTGTCATTAACCCTTGAGGACACTAGAGAGCTTCAAGACTCCATAGTGAAGTTCCCCACTACTGGCCAGCCAGTGCTAAATACTACATTGAAAGACATTCTGGTATCACTGAGGAGCACAATCCATGCTGACATGTCACTGACACAACAAATTAAAACAGAGGTTGTGGAAGTAACAGAGTCACACATATAGATGAGTTTGCCTCTACATTCAATGACCTGATAGACTCTCATAACTCCCACGAGGATGACATCACGTGGATGAAATCAAAGATCGCAGACCTGGAGGACAGGTCCAGGTGCAATAATGTAAAGAAAATGGCATCCCCGAATCAATCAAGCAGCCTGACTTGTTAGCCTACTTTACTGAGGTGATGAAAGAGGCCCTACCTGAAGTGCCACAAGAAGATCTCTTAATAGACCGCATTCATAGACTTCCTAAACCAAATTACATCCCCGCCCACTTACCAAGAGATACCATCGCTTGTATCCACTTCTTTCATACAAAAGAAAAATTATTGGTGGCCTTTAGTCAGGTAGACCAACTACCAAATCATCTGCAGCCACTTTCTATATTCATTGACCTATCTGCGCATACTAGGCAACAGCGCAGGGAACTAGCCACTATATCAAAACTCTTAAGAAATCACCTTATCTCCTATCATTACAAAAAATGATCACATTTTCATGGTCACCTCCCTTACAGATCACCCCGTCGGGACACTCCAGAGCGAAGAGCTTTTCCCTCCAGATGAAGGCCTGTGTGAGTAACCTTTACACCTAGTAAAAGTAGTTCTGGCGAGCTCACGTTGTGAACATGCTGCCCAAATCTGTTCACATTTGCAGTTGCACCCCCCACAGTTTGTGGTGAATACCTCGCTCAGATTCCAGTTGGAATCGCACTTTTTGACGTTTATCTTTGGATACTATAACCTTTTTCTCTTTCACACCTTGCTTCTTCAAATACCTTCACCCACCTGATTAACCAGTCCCCACATCTCAAAACCATCAGCTTCTCCATTGCACTCCAGTTCCTCTAAGCTAACACATAGTGGGACATTACAGTCCCGAACGCAACATAAACAGTTTACCAATCCTGTCTATTTGAAACCTCTGGGTTCACCACCAGGATGCAGTTTAACCTCTTTTCGGTGAATGTAAAGGGCCTGAATAGTCCCGTCAAACAACGAATGGCATGGAAAGAAGCACAGATGCTTAACTGTGACGTCTTCTGTTTACAGGAGACAGGCTTTGCCTCCCAAAATCCTCCTACGTTTAAAAACAAAAACTTTCTTCATATTTTCCAAGCCAATGCATCTTCAAAAAAGAGAGGAGAATTAACAGCAGTTAAGGATTCTGTGGCTTTCACCTATATCTCACATGAATCTGACATGCAGGGAAGGGACTTAGTCCTGGTATGCAAGATAAATAATGTTACCTACCACATGATTAACATATACTTACCCAACATCAAACCGATCTAAATTAAGAAAATATGGAGGAAGGTATATTCCCTCTGCCAGGGACATGTCATTTTAACGCGGTGGTGGACCGTCGGATGGATACCTCTTCCCTGGCGCTGTCACCATGCCACAGAGAAGGACTTTACCTTTTTTTCCCATGCTCATAAGACTTATAGGCGCATAGACCTTTTCTTGACAGATAAGTTTCTTCTGCAAAATGTTTCTAAATCAGAAATAGGAAACATTACATGGTCAGACCATGCCCCTGTGTCAATCACGGTGGCGAGGGGTGGACTGGGGACGAAAGAAAACAGATGGTGCAACAATTTCTCAATCTGAACATAAACAACATGTACAACAAGCCTTGCAAGAATTCTTTGACCTGAATGCTCCATCTGCCAGGGACCCCTTTTCACTGTGAAATTCACACAAGGCCTTCATTTGGGGTATTCTGATGAAAAAAAGTTCTATTGCTAAAAAGTGTAGGACACAGTGGCTGAATGATACCCTAACCTCCATAAAAAAACTAGAATGCTCCTACAAACAAACACCTCACCCACCCATTCTAGACCAGCTGAATCAGGAAAGGTTAAACTTTAGAAACCTTCTACTGGACCAACATCTCAAACAAGTGAAATCCTTAAAAGCAAACTTTTATTTCCATGGCAATAAAGCTGGTAAATTATTGGCCCAACAGCTCAAAGACAAAACTGCTAGGCAAAAATTATCCCATATCTTCCATCCACAATCATGTAAAAATCTTTTAAACCCTCAAGATATGGCTGATTCCTTCAGCACATATTACAGCTCATTATACAATCTACAACTTGACCCAGGTACCCCACAACCCACTCCAGAACTAATTGAAGAGTTTCTAAACTCAGTCTCTTTGCCTACTCTGTCTTCAGAGGACAGAGAAACTCTTAACCAACCATTAAAGAGAAAAAGAGATTCTCACGGCTATACAGTCACTCCCACATAATAAAGCACCTGATCCCGATGGATTCTCATCTGAATATTACCAATTATTCCACCATATTCTCTCCCCTCACATGGAGGAGAAGTTCAACATCGCTGTGTCCAATGATTCCTTTCCAGACGAAATGTTAAATGCGAATATAATTACAATACCTAAAACGGGAAGAGACCCAGCGTATGTACAAAACTTTAGACCTATTTCACTTCTTAATGTGGATTTGAAGGTGTATGCAAAACGTATTTCCACCAGACTTCAATGCTATCTACCCAATCTTGTGAGATCTGACCAGGTGGGATTTGTGCCGGGACACCAGACCCCTGATGCTGTCAGGCGAGTCATAGACCTCATCCATCAGGCCTTCTTTGCTCCTAACATTGGACTTGGAGAAAGCTTTCAACAGAGTACATTGGGGTTATTTTTCCCGGATCCTGGAAAAGTTTGGAATCCTGGATGAAATGTTTTCTGCTATCACTGCCTTATATACGGTTCCTTCAGCATTTATTTACACAGAGGGCATATTCTCTAAGAATTTCACAATCACTAATAGAAAAAGACAGGGCTGCCCCTGTCCCCACTCATCTTTGCCCTACAAATGGAACCCCATAGGGGGGGGATCAGGTCCCATGATTTAATTAAAGGCATATCCTCTAAAGGAGAATCTAATGCTATATTGCTCTTTGCAGTTGAAATCATTTTGACCCTGGCTGGCCTGGCACAGTCCATTCCAAATTTTAAATGAGTTTAACTCAGTTTCCTTTTACAAGGTGAACAAATCTAAATCTTGTATTATGGGGATAAGTGTTGACAACACTTTAAAGTATGCTTTGCAATCTCAGTTTTCCTACCTTTCCTACCTTTGGGTGTCTCACTGCCTCACTGCCATATCTGGTTATTTAATTAACTTCCCCACTCTCCAACTTTTACAAAGAAAACCTATTTTCCCTGATAGCAGTTCAAAAAGACTTCAGTAAGATGGGCAACTTATACTTATCTTGGGCTGGGAGACTAGCTGCTTTTAAAATGTCTATCCTTCCCAGCATATTATATATATATATATATATATATATATATATATATATATATATATATATATATATATATATATATATATATATATATATTTCGGGCACACCCGATCCAAGTACCTGCAACCTTTTTCAAAACCATGCAAAAAGCAATATGAACCTTTCTTTGGGCTAGAGGTAAGGCTAGATGTCCTCATGACGCCTTAAGGAAACACAGGAGAACAGGTGGCATGGGAGTGCTGGATTTACAAAATTACCATACAGCCACACTCCTAGACAAACTCAGATTCCGGTTCTCACATCCAAATTTTAAATCATGGTGTACCCTGGATCAAGAAGCAGTGTCACTGGGTAACCTGCAGTCACTACTTCTAGCCCAAGCCTTTTACCCAAATCTTAAAATATGTACTGATCATCCCACAATTTCAGCCTCCATATCAGCATGGAATTGATTTTTACAATGTGGTAATCACTCGGCTAACCCAGTAACAGGTCCACTCACCATAAAAATGCTCAAATTCATAAACCCAGATGTGGCGGTTAATTGTTGGATTGCCTAGGGGATGAATGAGTTTTTACTGATACTCAGAAATTACAAACTTATCCCATTTGAAGACGTTTCTTCAAGATTTAATCTACCAAAAGGAGAATTTCTGACATACGCTCAACTACAATCCACCTTATCACCCATTCCCTCACTTGTGTTAAAGCTCTCCCCCGAAGCCTGGAAATTTTGGGCCAAACCAAACCCTAAACAGAAGGGAATTTCTTTCTGGTATAATCATCTATACGATAAACTTACCTTTTCCCCGTCCAACCCATTGACTAAATGGTCGGTCAAACTAAATATCGATATTACTGACCAACAATGGCATAAATATATAGATGACTCCCGCGCTGTCAAAGGGTCTACACTAAGGAACACTGCTGCAAAAACCTATGAATTTGATCCAAACAGAAAATAAATAATAAAAAATAAAATAGTGATGGTATTTGTGCTGTGAAAAATAAAAATGAAAATGTGGGAGGGGCTAAAGAAAATAAAATATACTGGTGGAGACTAAACTGATGTGTGATAAAGGCAAACAAGTGCATGTACATTAAATCCAAATATATCAAATAATGCCTGGTGCAGTAAGATAATCCAAAGGGTATATATATATATATATAGAAATGAACACGTGTAAACAGAAAATATATAGCAAACGTACGTGACATAAAACTACATAATGGCTCATATGAAAAAATAAGTCCAAGAAAAATGTCAAAGTATATGAAAAAATGACAAAAAAGTTAATGTGATAAAACAGTCCGTGTAAGGTAAAAATTGATCTATCCCATCACCAGAAAACACTTGTGTACCAAAGGTAATCTTCAGTGATAACACCTCTGTGTCTGCAAGCAGCTCACCTTACTGCTGTAATGTGTACAGCATGGACTGGTCACAGGTAAGCATGGTTGATGCAAAGGTGAAGTAATATCCTATATGTTGCTTGGACGGTCCCAGAGGTAGATGTTAAGACGATATGAAAAAAATGTATAGAAAATATATATAGCGTAACACCACAATGAACACAGTGGGACAGGGGCGAATCAGAAAGCGATGCACTCACTTTTTAAAAAAGGAGCATAGGCGTCAATCCACGAACACAGAGTTCGTATGCCCTTGTTGTAAAAACTTCAGACAGCTCCTGCTCCCCAGTGCCCATCAGATAGACTCAGTAGATGTAGGTAAAACACGAAGAGAGAATATACATAGCATAATCCCGTATGTACAAGCTGGTTTATTGGTAAACGATAAAAAACAAACTCACATGTAAGATCATATACAAAGTGGAGCATCCACGAGCGCCGAGCTCGTCTCCTGCCATCAGACTGTGAGTGTACCCAGTGCTCCAATCCCGACGCGTATCGTCACATTGCATGACTTCCCCTGATGTGCTGTGGCTTTGCCCTAATATCTGGAATTTTTGGAATTCAATCTTTAGGCTCATATCAAAATTGACGGGGATTATCTTCAGACCCAACTCAAGGCTAGCTATTCTCAGTGTTGAAATAGAAACATACCCATCTGACCTCAGACAGATGGTCATGCAGGTCCTATTTGCAGCATGCTTGGTCCCTATGAGAAAATGTAAATCTAACTTAGCCCCTAACACAGGAGAAGTAGTAAATTGCATCTCTGAAACATACTACCTGGAACAGATTATGGCATACAAGCACAGTTGTCTCTCCAAGTTCCATAAACAATGGTGTACATGGAAAGCCTTCCACAAAGAGTAAGAATCTCCCCTCTCCCTGGTATCAAAATAAAGTGGAGCCCACCTCTCAATTTATCCTATACTTGAGTAAGGGCTGTTCATTCACATATTAAAACGTTCCCCCATACATCATCTCTCCTATTCCTCTTTATTCCTATTCTATAATCTCTAGTGCAGAAATGCATATATCATAGATATGTTACTATAAGTTAATTCTAGCTGAACATATTCATTTTGTAGACTTGAGGTAGTACAACAGACAGACAACAATGTTTACACTGAATACTACCCTATTAATAAGCATATTTTAGTTGTTTGATTACTGTTAAAATGTTGGAACACTATCTGTACTCAGGTATATTGAATATTGCATAACTTTTTTCGCGCACATACGTCCTGTTGTTTTTTCTGAAACGTTTTCAATAAAAATTATTTGAAATAAAAATAACATTTGACTGGACTACCTATTTAACAGCTGTTTAGTGAATATAACTATGGACGAAAAAAAAATGAAATTTTATCTTCCCCTCAAGACCTTTTTTAATCACAAATCTGGAGTGCTGATTTGATTGTATTTTTGTTATCTGGTTTTCACAGCCTATAGTTATATTTTATATGCTTATATGTTTTATACAGCCCAACGGTTTTGACAAGTATTCCCATAAGTACAGTGACAGTGGGACACAACATCTGTTGCTTGGCATCAAACCAGCATATCTGGAATGTAGAATCTTCTGCAAAAAGTTTAATGTGTGTTTGCCGAAAGTCAACATGAAAACGAAATCATCAGATCAAATGCAAAGAGAAACTCCAGTCCACCAATAAAACAAATCAGTCATCTACAGTACTAATTCTATGCACGAGCCAGTGCAACTGTGCATATAGTATCTATCAAAAGTGAGTACACCCCTCACATTTTTGTAAATATTTTATTATATCTTTTTATGTGAGGACACTGAAGAAATTACACTTTGCTACAATGTAAAGTTGTGAGTGTACAGCTTGTATAACAGTGTAAATTTGCTGTCCCTTCAAAATAACTCAACACACAACCATTAATGTCTAAACCACTGGCAACAAAAGTGAGTACACCCCTAAGTGAAAATATCCAAATTGAGCCCAAGTAGCCATTTTCCCTCCCCGGTGTCATGTGACTCATTAGTGTTAAAAGGTTTCAGGTGTGAATGGGGAGCAGGTGTGTTAAATTTGGTGTTATCGCTCTCACTCTCTTATACTGGTCACTGGAAGTTCAACATAGCACCTCACGGCAAAGATCTCTCTGAGGATCTGAAAAAAAAAGATTTGTTGTTCTACATAAAGATGGCATAGGCTATGAAAGATTGCCAAGACCCTGAAACTGAGCTGCAGCACGGTGGCCAAAACCATACAGCAGTTTAACAGGACAGGTTCCACTTAGAACAGCCCTAGCCATGGTCGACCAAAGAAGTTGAGTGCACATACTTAGCAGTAAAAGCCAGAGGTTGTCTGGTGTGTGGCGGCAACCAGGTAAGGAGTGCAAAGACAAGTGTGTCTTGCCTACAGTCAAGCATGGTGGTGGGAGTGTCTGCATGAGTGCTGCCGACACTGGGGAGGTATAGTTCGTTGAGGGAACCATGAATGCAGACATGTATTGTGACATACTGAAGCAGAGCATAGTTACATAGTTATATAGTTACATAGTAGGTGAGGTTGAAAAAAGACACAAGTCCATCAAGTCCAACCTGTGTGTGTGCTTTTATGTCAGTATTACATTGTATATCCCTGTATGTTATGGTCGTTCAGGTGCCTATCCAATAGTTTTTTTAAATTACCAATGCTCCCCGCTGAAACCACTGCCTGTGGAAGAGAATGCCACATCCTTACCGCTCTTACAGTAAAGAACCCTCTACACAGTTTAAGGTTAAACTGCTTCTCTTCTAATTTTAGTTAATGGCCAAGTGTCTTTTTAATACCCCTTTCACAGAAAAGTTGTATCCCTATTGTGGGGTCACCAGTATGGTATTTGTACATTGAAATCATATCCCCTCTCAAGCATCTCTTTTCCAGAGAGAATAAAGTTCAGTGCTCATAACCTTTCATTCCTAACTAAGGTCCTCCAGTCCCTTTATTAGCTTTGTTGCCCTTCTCTGGAATCTCTCCAGTTCCTTCCTGAGGACTGGTGCCCAGAACTGGACGGCATACTCCAGGTGCGGCCCGGAGTTTTGTAGAGTGGGAAAATCATTGTTTTATCTATGGAGTTAATCCCCTTTTTAATGCGTGCCAATATTCTGTTTGCTTTGCTTGCAGCAGCTTGGCATTGCATGCCACCGCTGAGCCTATTATCTACTAGAACCCCCAGGTCCTTTTCCATTCTACACTCCCCCAGAGGTTATCCCTCTAGTGAGTAGATTGCATTCATATTTTTGCCACCCAAATGCATTATTTTACATTTTTCTACATTAAACCTCATTTGCCTTGTATTTGCTCACCGCATAAATTTGTTCAGATCTTCTTGTAAGGTTTCCACATCCTGTGGAGAAATAATTGCCCTGCTTAGCTTTGTATCGTCTGCAAATACTGAGATTGAGCTGTTTATCCCATCCTCCAGATCATTTATAAATATAATTAAATAGGATAGGACCCAGGACAAAACCCTGTGAGACCCCACTTTCCACACCGGACCATTCCAAGTACTCCCCATTTATCACTATCCTCTAAACTCGCCCCTGTAGCCAGTTTTCAATCCATGTACTCACCATGCCGACAGACCTTAGCCTGTACAGTAAACGTAGATGGGGAACTGTATCAAGAATTGCAGTTTAGGGAAGTTGGCTCTTTTGAAATTCAGTGTCTTTGTATTCCCCTTATGCTTCCTATTTGTGTGATTTATACTGAAACGAATTGACCTGTGATCGCTGTTTCCTAAATTGCCCCATATTTCCACATCCGTGATCAGGTCTGTATTGTTGGTTCAGTAGGTCTAGTAACTCTTTGTTTCTAGTTGGTGCATTTACCATCTAACCCATGAAATTGTCCTGCAAGACATTTAGGAAATGGCGAGCTTTAGATGAATGTGCGGTTCCTTCCGCCCAGTCTATGTCTGGATAATTAAAATCCCCCATTATAATGACACTTCCCATCCTTGCCGCCAATCCAAATTGTGATAGGAGGTCCGCCTCCTCGTTCTCCCTTTGGTTAGGGGGCCTATAGCATACTCCCAGTATTACTTTCCCCTTAGTTTCCTCCCTTCTACCCATAGGGATTCCACCTCCTCCCTTGCTCCCTTAGGCTCGGTTCACACAGGGGCGACTTGTCAGGCGACCTAGTCGCCTGACAAGTCGCCTCCCGTTCTGTGCTACGGAACCGTTCTAATAGGAGCGACGCAAGTCGCTCCGACTTAGAAAAAGGTTCCTGTACTACTTTGGGGGCGACTTGCATAGACTTCTATGCAGAAGTCGTTTTGCAAGTCGCCTCGGAAGTCGTTTGCAGGTCGCCTCGCTGAGGTGACCTGCAAGTCGCGCCGCCCCTGTGTGAACCAGCACTTAGTGATGTCGTCTCTCACATTCACTTGTACATCATTTTTGATATACAGGCATACCCCTCCCCCTTTTTTACCCTCTTTATTCCTGCGATATAGGGAAAATCCTTGAATGGTTGCCAGCAAAACATGAGAACTGTTGAAATAGTTCTCCCATCTTGTCCGCCAGACTCCTGGCATTGGCGAACATGCCACGTAGTTTAGACTGGTCACATACTATCTCCTTATTGGGTGTTCTGAAGTTGCAAATAGGACTTGTTACTGTACTTACCTCAGGTTTAGGTGGTTTAATCAACCTACCACTACATCCTCCAATACTACCCTCTGGAATTTCTTCCACGCTGACTATTTCTACCTCTGGACCCTCCCCACCGTCCCCTAGTTTAAAAGCCCCTCTAACTTGTCGGCCATCTTCACTCCTAGCAGATCTGCACCCTCCTCATTTAGGTACAGTCCATACCTGCTAAAGAGCTGGTAACTGACTGAGAAGTCAGCCCAGTTCTCCAGGAACCCAAACCCCTCCTTTCTACACCAGCTCCTCAGCCACTAGTTTACTTCCCTAATCTCCCTCTGCCTTTCTGGTGTGGCTCAAGGTACTGGTAGGATTTCTGAGAATACTACCTTGGAGGTCCTTTTCCTAAATTTAGCTCCTAAGTCCCTAAAAGAGTTTTTTAGGACACTCCACCTTCCTCTGACTTTGTCATTGGTGCCAACGTGCACCATGAGAGCCGGGTCTTCCCCAGCCCCTCCCAGTAATCTGTCCACCAGATCCGTGATGTGCTGAACCCGAGCGCCCGGTAGACAACATACAGCATGATCCCCTCTCTTTGGAGACTGGGCTGCAGGACAGTATTCCAACATGATAACAACCCCAAACACACCTCCAAGATGACTACTGCCTTGCTAAAGAAGCTGAGGGTTTAAGGTGATGTATTGGCCATCTCTCCAGACCTAAACCATATTGAGCATATATAGGGCATCCTCAAATGGAGGGTGGAGGAGCACAAGGTCTCTAACATCCACCAGCTCTGTGATGTCATCATGGAGGAGTGGAAAAGGACTCCAGTGGTAACCTGTGAAGCTCTGGTGAACTCCATGCCTAAAAGATTTAAGGCAGTTCTGGAAAATAATGGTGGCCAAACAAAATATTGACACTTTGGGCTCAATTTGGAAATGTTCCCTTAGGGGTGTACTCACTTTTGTTGCCAGTGGTTTAGACATTAATGTCTGTGTGTTGAGCTATTTTGGGGGACAGCAAATTTACACTGTTATACAAGCTGTACACTGTAAAAAATATTTACAAAAATTTGAGGGGTGTACTCACTTTTGTGAGATACTGTACATCCGTTCAGTTGATCTTAAAACCATGTTTTAGTAAACTCATGTAGCCATCTTAGTCATGCTTCTTACATTAGACTTTTTCTTGCATTATTTTATTTTGTGTACCTTCCCCCTTGTGCTCTAGTCTGTGTAGACAAATCTCAGTTATGTTCAATCAGAAGGTTGTGTTTAAAAACAGTGGATACTTGTCCTGCATATTCATGGGTCACTATAGATTCAGGGCCATCCAGAAGATGTGGATATTGGTGTCCATTAGGAAATTAGACAGCAGAACAAGTAGCTTCCTAAGATTACTGAAATATAGAAATGGGATAGAAATGGGAACACTTTAGCAGTCAGGCTGGGATGTCCTAAGTAAGCTTTGGTGCAATACAAGGTATTGCAGCAAGCAATAAAACCCAAACAATTATGCTTCATGCTGGTTATAATTCTTGTCATTATATAAGCAGCTTTATTATTTCAACTATATGATTCCACAAAGCACTATCTTTATTTAAAATGACCTTATAAAATAAAATAAAATAAAAATCTACTGTAGTGGTAAAACATGTTACCCTTTCTGTGAAAAGTATTCAATGTTCTTGAACATGCATGATGACTCTAACTGAAACTGGTTGATAATTTAACCACTTCAGCCCCAGAAGGATTTACCCCCTTCCTGACCAGAGGTCTTTTTACAATTTGACACTGCGTCGCTTTAACTGTTAATTGCACGGTCATGCAATGCTGTACCCAATCAAAATTGGTGTCCTTTTCTTCCCACAAATAGAGCTTTCTTTTGATGGTATTTGATCACCTCTGCGGTTTTTATTTTTTGCGCTATAAACGGAAAAAGACCGAAAATTTTGAAAAAAAAATGATATTTTCTACTTTTTTTTAAAAAAAAATCCAATAGACTCAATTTTAGTCATACATTTAGGCCAAAATGTATTCGGCCACATGTCTTTGGTAAAAAAAATGTCAATAAGCATATATTTATTGGTTTGCGCAAAAGTTTTAGCGTCTACAAGCTAGGGTACATTTTCTGGAATTTACACAGCTTTTAGTTTATGACTGCCTATGTCATTTCTTGAGGTGCTAAAATGGCAGGGCAGTACAAAACCCCCCCAAATGACCCCATTTTGGAAAGTAGACACCCCAAGGAAATTGTTGAGAGGCATATTGAGCCCATTGAATATTATTTTTTTGTCCCAAGTGATTGAATAATGACAAAAAAAAAAACAAATTACAAAAAGTTGTCACTAAATGATATATTGATCACACAGGCCATGGGCATATGTGGAATTGCACCCCAAAATACATTTAGCTGCTTCTCCTGAGTATGGGGATACCACATGTGTGGGACTTTTTGGGAGCCTAGCCGCGTACGGGGCCCCGAAAACCAATTACCGCCTTCAGGATTTCTAAGGGTGTAAATTTTTGATTTCACTCTTCACTGCCTATCACAGTTTCGGAGGCCATGGAATGCCCAGGTGGCACAAACCCCCCCAATGACCCCATTTTGGAAAGTAGACACCCCAAGCTATTTGCTGAGAGGCATGGTGAGTATTTTGCAGCTCTCATTTGTTTTTGAAAATGAAGAAAGACAAGAAAAAACATTTTTTTTTTCTTTTTGCAATTTTCAAAACTTTGTGACAAAAAGTGAGGTCTGCAAAATACTCACTATACCTCTCAGCAAATAGCTTGGGGTGTCTACTTTCCAATATAGGGTCATGGGGGGGGGGTTGTGCCACCTGGGCTTTCCATGGCCTCCGAAACTGTGATAGGCAGTGAAGAGTGAAATCTAAAATTTACGCCCTTAGAAAGCCTGAAGGCGGTGCTTGGTTTTGGGGTCCCGTACACGGCTAGGCTCCCAAAAAGTCTCACACATGTGGTATCCCCGTACTCAGGAGAAGCAACAGAATGTATTTTGGGGTGTAATTTGACATATTCCCATGGCATGTTTGAGCAATATATCATTTAGTGACAACTTTGTGCAAAAAAAAATTGTCTCTTTCCCGCAACTTGGGTCACAATATAAAATATTCCATGGACTCGACATGCCTCTCAGCAAATAGCTTGGGGTGTCTACTTTCCAAAATGGGGTCATTTGGGGGGGGTTTTGAACTGTCCTGGCATTTTATGCACAACATTTAGAAGCTTATGTCACACATCACCCACTCTTCTAACCACTTGAAGACAAAGCCCTTTCTGACACTTTTTGTTTACATGAAAAATTTTTTTTTTTGCAAGAAAATTACTTTGAACCCCCAAACATTATATATTTTTTTAAAGCAAATGCCCTACAGATTAAAATGGTGGGTGTTTCATTTTTTTTTTTTTCACACAGTATTTGCGCAGCGATTTTTCAAACGCATTTTTTGGGGAAAAAACACACTTTTTAAAATTTTAATGCACTAAAACACACTATATTGCCCAAATGTTTGATGACATAAAAAAGATGATCTTAGGCCGAGTACATGGATACCAAACATGACATGCTTTAAAATTGCGCACAAACGTGCAGTGGCAACAAAATAAATACATTTTTAAAAGCCTTTAAAAGCCTTTAAAAGCCTTTACAGGTTACCAATTTAGATTTACAGAGGAGTTCTACTGCTAAAATGACTGCCCTCGATCTGCCCTTTGCGGTGACAACTCACATGCATGGTGCAATTGCTGTTTACATTTGACGCCAGACCGACGCTTGCGTTCGACTTAGCGCGAGAGCAGGGGGGGGGGCAGGGGTGCTTTTTTTTTTTTCTTTATTATTTTTTTGCTTTTTTATCTTATTTTTAAACTGTTCCTTTCATAATTTTTATTGTTATCTCAGGGAATGTAAATATCCCCTATGGTAGCAATAGGTAGTGATAGGTACTCTTTTTTGAAAAAATTGGGGTCTATTAGACCCTAGATCTCTCCTCTGCCCTCAAAGCATCTGACCACACCAAGATCGGTGTGATAAAATGCTTTCCCAATTTCCCAATGGCGCTGTTTACATCCGGCGAAATCTAAGTCATGAAATGCTCGTAGCTTCCGGTTTCTTATTTATTTTATATATTTTTTTGTGTTTTGTTTTGTTTTTTTACACTTTTTTTGTAACTGTAACTTTTATAACTGTAACCGGTTCTAGGTTCGGGTCTCTCAAAATGCAATGGCATCTTGGGAGACCCTGTGAAAGTGTGCCTAGTCTGTGCAATGCTGTACCCTATGCTAATACTCAACTAGTGTATGGTAGCGTTGAAAACATTCACTAATGCAAAGACCAGGATTGTCAGGACAGGAGGGACAATAATAGCGGGTGTCACGCCTATATCCGCGCTTGCTGCAGACACAACATCTTTTTTTGGGGGGTTCGTTGGGTAGGGGTACTCTGGAGGACATAAAGAAAATGCCTCTCATGCAGCCGACTGCATTTGGTTGGGGATGTGAATGGGGGAAGTACGGGCACTGCAGAAGCGGTGGGTTCCCAGTTAGGATTGGCAAATGCAGCAGGAAGGGCATTATGGGCACGACGGGCCTGTGTTTGTCTTCTTCTTGGTGGCAGCGGGACACTACTTGTGCTTGCCACCTCACCAGCTTGAACTGCACTTATGGGACTCGCCACGTCACCAAGTGTTACTGCAGTGCTGGTTTGACTACGACTGGGGTGTACTAGGCCACTGGTGCTTGCCAGTTCACCAAAACGCTACCAAAAAACTGTTAGCGATCGCAGGGATAAGGCCTGACTATGCGAACGCTGCAGTTATGTGTTTAGTGTTTTGTAAGTGACAGTGATCGATCGATACTGCACTTGGGTGGGCTGGGCTGGGCTGGGCCAGGCGGAGGGGCAAAACACAGGTGCTAGCAAGTATCTGGGCTGATCCCACTAACACTGCGTTTTTGGGAACCCTAAACTGCTGGGGACTCTAGTATAGATCTGATCGGATCAGATATTGATCCGTTCCTATACTATACCACTAAGGGAGGTGTACGGTGCATGCGTGGGTGTTAGCGGTACTGGCGCTAACCTGACGCTGCCTGGGGCTGGTGCTTGCCAGTTCACCAAAATGCTACCAAAAAAAATGTTAGCTATCGGAGGGATCAGGCCTGACTCTGTGAACGCTGCAGTTATGCGTTTAGTGTTTTGTAAGTGACAGTGATCGGTCGATACTGCACTTGGGTGGGCTGGGCCGGGCGGAGGGGCAAAACGCAGGTGCTAGCAGGTATCTGGGCTGATCCTGCTAACACTGCGTTTTTGGGAACCCTAAACTGCTGGGGACGCTAGTATTATCGCTACTGGCGCTAACCTGATGCTGCCTGGGGCGACGCATATCACCGCCAGGTGATCAGGGGGCTAAACCTTTATTCGGTAATAAACGGCGGGTGCCCTGACACTATAAAAAATAAACGAACTAACCAGCGTCACCCGTAACGGTTATACGGTGATCAGTGGTGAAAGGGTTAGCTATGGGGCAATCAAGGGGTTAAAACATTTATTAGGTAGTATATGGGGGTCCCTGACGCTATAAAACGCTGACGGCGAACCTAAATATTTACCTCCCTAACTAGCGTCACCAGCAACACTAATACAGCGATCAGAAAAATGATCGCTTAGTGACACTGGCGACGGGGGGGTGATCAAGGGGTTAAAACTTTATTGGGGGGTTAGGGGGGTATCCTAGACCTAAAGGGGGCTAACACTAACTGCCCTACCACACTAACTGTCACAAACTGACACCAATGCAGTAATCAGAAAAAAAAAAAGACTGCTTGGTGTCAGTGTGACGGGGGGGTGATTGGGGGGTGATCGGGGGTAAATTGGGGTGTAATGTATGCCTGGCATGTTCTACTGTGTGTGTAGTGTTTGTGCACTCACATTGCACTCTTCTCTCCTCGCCGCCGGAACAGAAAATACCGAGCCGAGGAGAGATGACATCATTTGCTCTGCCTCTGTGTACTATACAGAGGCAGGGAAATGATCCCATTGGCTGGGAGCGATCGGGAGGGGGGCCACGAATGGATGGCCTGCCCCTCACCTCCGATCGCCGGGGGACAAATGCCGACCGCCTCGGGCACCGGGGGGGTTCCGATCGGACCCCCCGCCCGCGGGAGGCAGATCACGTACAGGTACGTGATCCTGCCTGCCCATGCCATTCTGCCGACGTACATCGTCGTGAGGCGGTCGGCATGTGGTTAAATGGTCAGTCCACCCAATGCTAATAATACTTCAGTTAGTAGGTTGAATTACTCCAGCGGAAAGAGCACTAGACAACACTGCTTAGATCTGCTCCCTAAATTTAATTTAAAAAATACTACAGAAGAAGTCATGGAACACCTTCTTAGTGAGTTTTAAGACCAGCCTTTCTTAACCTTTAAATATGGAGGAGGCCTTGAAATAACTTTCTGGTTTCAGGGAACACCTGGTAACAATTACTCTATCTCTAGCCTATGGTACGGTACTGTGATGATCAGTAGGAAGAGTGCTGCTTACATTTGTAGTAACTTTGTAGTAAAGAGCAATCTCTTTTTAGCAATCTCTTTACAGATAGCTAAAAAGATTATTTTAGTGTCAATGATTACTTATATGAAAGCCAGCAATTGCTCACTGCTCAAGGAATCCTTAGCAACCTCTTGAGGAATCCTAGGGTTCCACAGAACCCTGGTTGAGAAAGACTAATCAAGACAATAACTTTGTTGGAAGGTTCAAATAACTGAGGAAAAGTCAGAAACAGAAATAGAAAGCCAGTGTTTGATTTAAAGGATAACTAAACCCAAGAACAAAAATATACTATATTGTAACTTTCTATTTAACCGGTTCCTGACCAGCGCACGCCGATGTACGCCGGCAGAATGGCACGGCTGGGCAAATGAACTTATAGGTACGTCCATTTGAATTTCCCGCCGTGCCATTGCGTGCGCGCCGCCAGCGGCGCGCGTGCCGGCAGGGAGCTCCGCGAGTCGAGTCGCGAGTCCCGCGGACTCGATCGCTGTGGGGATACCCACGATCGCCTCATGGAGAGGACGAACGGGGAGATGCTAATGTAAACAGCACCTCCCCGTTCTGCCTAGTGACAGTGTCACTGGATCTCTGCTTCCTGTCATCGGAGCAGAGATCAGTGACGTCACGCACACAGCCCATCCCCCTTACAGTTAGAATCACTCCCCTAGGACATACTTAACCCCTCCCCGCCCCCTAGTGGTTAACCCCTTCACTGCCAGTGTCATTTACACAGTAATCAGTGCATTTTTAATCGCACTGATCGTTGTATAAATGACAATGGTCCCAAAAATGTGTCAAAAATGTCCGATATGTCCGCCATAATGTCGCAGTCACAATAAAAATAGCTGATCGCTGCCATTACTAGTAAAAAAAAAAATTATTAATAAAAATGCCATAAAACTATCCCCTATTTAGTAAACGCTATAACTTTTGCACAAACCATTGTCCTAAAGTCTGATTGTGTGGGTGGGTCTCCTTTTGAGACCATTTTTTGATTGGCTATCAAAACCTGTAGTCTCTATATATGCCCATGATCAAACTTTTAGTCATGTAGCTATGAATAAGTGCCACAATAGGGAGTGAAACGCGTTAGTTATTTTTCCTGTTTTTCCCTATACATGAAGTGATTGCATTTGGATTTTACCTTTCATATCAATAAAGATGCCTTCTATGGTGTGTGGCCGTCCAGGATCTTCTTCTTTCCTCAAGCTTGTGCAGGGCCAGCACCTGTGAGTTATATTAGAGTAGGTGTCTTGTTACAGATTTGGGAGATTGGAGAGGCAATCTTATGCTTTAGGCTTTAGTACTTCCTTACAATACACACCTCTCTCAACCAATGATGGAAAAAAATAATCTCAGTAACAACTTCTTTCTCCAGCTATAGAAATCACATCACTAACAATGCATTACAAGAAAAGGTCATGTTGAAGTATATTGTTTTCAGCTTAGAGAATATTTTAATGGTGTTATACAATGTCCTCAGTAAATAATTTGCATAGTCAGGGACAACCAGTTTACATTGTGCAAACACTTTATTTTTAATGCAGCCTTTTGAAAAATATTCACATACTTTAAAAGTTTAATCTACATAAGCTGCCCTTGGCAAGTTCTATTCTTATGCAGTGTTTAATACATAGTGACCTGTGTCAGACCCTCAATTTCTACACCATAAATCTTGTAAGATTAGATTTACAAAGGTGACTTCTCATTTTCATTTCCACTTTTGAAAGTTGTCAACGAAAATGATGCATTTTTTCCTCAACTCAGGCTTCAGTACATAGAGAGCTGATTTACATTGTTAGGAACACTCTTAAGAAATCTGAAAATAATGGGATAAACATCAGAAAGAACATAAGATAAACCATCTAAAGAAAGAATATTAAAGTGCATGTTAAAGCAAAATGTTTTCTTCTATTTTTGGATAAAGTAGGAAAGGATTAGACCCTCTGTCGGGTTTTTATTGCTGTTTATTGTATCCTTGCTGGAGAGATTAGCCCTGTATATTTGCCCTGCTGACCATTTTCACTGAAACAAAAGCTCATGGGAAAATCTTTGTCTTGTCATTCCTGTCTTTATGGACCTTGTTTGTGCACTGGTGCGCAGTCATGTTGGAACAGGAAGGGGTCACCCCCAAACTGTTCCTACAAAGTGGGGAGCATGAAATTGTCCAAAATGTCTTGGTATGCTGACACCTTAAGAGTTCTCTTCACTGGAACTAAAGGGCCAAGCCCAACCCCTGGAAAGCAAATCTCACACCATAATCCCCCCTCCACCAAATCATTTGACATGGACATGGATGAGCAAGTTTGGGGTGGAGGAGCTTGACTGGCCTGCACCTCAACCTGATAGAACACTTTTGAGATGAATTAGAAAGGAGACTGTGAGCCAGGCCTTCTCGTCCACATCAGTGCCTGACCTCACAAATGCACTTCTAGAAGACTGGTTAAACATTCCCATAGACATGCTCCTAAACCTTGTGGACAGCCTTCCCAGAAGAGTTGAAGCTGTTATAGCTGCAAAGGGTGGGCCAACTCAATATTGAACCCTAAGGACTAAGACTGGGATGCCATTAAACTTAATGTGCGTGTAAAGGCAGCTGCCCCAAAACTTTTGGTAATATAGTGTATACAGTGCTATGAAAAAGTATTTGCCCCCTTCCTGATTTTTTTTTTGCATATTTCTCACACTTAAATGATTCAGATCATCCAACAAATTTTAATAGTACACCAAAGATAACCTGAGTAAATCCAAGATGCAGTTTTTAAATTATTATTTCATTTATTAAGAAGCTGTTCAAAACTACATGGCCCTATGTGAAAAAGTAATTGCCCCCTCCCATGCTGAATCATGAATGAACTGTGATAAACCACAATATTTTGGAAAGCTTAGTTAAATTTCACTTGCCACACTGATTACTGCCAGACCTGTTGAATCAAGAAATCACATAAATAGCAGCTGTCTAACGAAGTGAAGCATGCTAACAGATCACAAAAAGCCACACATCATGCCACAATCTAAAAAAATTCAAGAACAGATTAGAAACAACAATGTATTGGTCTAGGAAGGGTTTCAAAGCCATTTCTAGGCTTTAGAACTCTAGTGAACCACGGGGACAGCCTTTATCCGCAAATGGAGATAACTTGGAACAGTGGTGAACCTTCCCAGGAGAGACCGGCCTACAAAAATTACTCCAAGAGCATGATGTCAACTCATCCAAACATCTAAAGAACTGCAGGCCTCACTTGCCTCAGGTAAGATCAGTGTTCATGATTCAACAATAAGAAAGAGACTGGGCAAAAATTGCATCCATGGGAGTGTTCCAAGGCCAAGGCCACTGCTGACCAAAAAAAAACACAAAGGCTCATCTTACATTTACCAAAAAATATCTTGATTATCCCCAGGACTTTTAGGCAAATATTCTGTGGACTGATTAGACAAAAATGTAACTTTTTGGAAGGTGTACCTCCCGTTACATATGGCATAAAATGAATGCAGCATTTCATAACAAGAACATTATACCAAAAGTCCAACATGGTGGTAGCGTGATGGTATGGGGCTGCTCTTTAGCTTCAGGACCTGGGCGACTTACCATAATTGATGGAAACATGAATTCTGAGCTTTACCAGAAAATCCTAATGTCCAGCCATCAGTTTGTGACATCAAGCTCAAGTGCACTTGGGTTATGCAGCAGGACAATGATCCGCAACACAACAGCAAGTCCACCTCCAAATGGTTCAAACAAAGCAAAATTTAGGTTTTGAAGTGGCCTAGTCAAAGCCTGGACTTAAATCCAATTGAGATGCTGTATCATGACCTTACACAGGCCGTTCATGCTGGAAAGCCCTCCAATGTGACTGAATTAAAACAATTCTGCAAAGAAGAGTGGGCCAAAACTGCTCCACAGCAATGTGAAAGACTCATTGGCAGTTATCGCAACAGCTTGATTGCCGCCAAGGGTGGCACAACCAGTTATTAGGTTTAGGGGGCAATTACTTTTTTACATGTAAAGCCAGGCAGGTTTGGGCAGCTTTTTTGCCTTAATAAATTAAACCATCATTTAAAAACTGCATTTTGTATTTACTTGGGTTATCTTTGTGTAATAATAAAAGTTTTTGATGATCATTTAAGTGTGATGAGACTAACATCAAACTTCTTTTTAAGGGCTTTGTTTGCCCATTTTTATTAAAAGCAAGTTCAGCAAACAACATAGGTTTCCCTCACAGGGGCTTTCAGCATTGCTGAAAGCCCCTGTCTTGCAAAAGTCTATGGGAGAAATCAAAAGTGCTAATTTTAAAGGCTTATATGCAAGTTATTGTCATAAAAAGTGTTTGAGGACCTGGGTCCTGCCTCAGGGGACATGGATCAATGCAAAAAAAGTTTTAAAAATGGGACGTTTTTTCAGGAGCAGTGATTTTAATAATGCTTAAATTCAAACAATAAAAGTGTAATATCCCTTTAGATTTCGTAGCTGTAGGTGTCTATAGTATGCCTGTTAAGGGGCGCATGTTTCCCGTGTTTAGAACAGTCTGACAGCAAAATGACATTTCAAAGGAAAAAAGTCATTTAAAACTACTCGCGGCTATTGCATTGACGTTCCGACAATACACATAGAAGTTCATTGATAAAAACAGCATGGGAATTCCCCACAGGGGAACCCCGAACCAAAATTAAAAAAAAAAAATGACGTTGGGGTCCCCCTAAATTCCATACCAGACCCTTCAGGTCTGGTATGGATTTTAAGGGGAGCCCCGTGCCATACCAGACCCTTATCCGAGCATGCAACCTGGCAGGCTGCAGGAAAAGAGGGGGGACGAGAGAGCGCCCCCCCTCCTGAACCGTACCAGGCCACATGCCCTCAACATTGGGAGGGTGCTTTGGGGTAGCCCCCAAAACACCTTGTCCCCATATTGATGAGGACAAGGGCCTCATCCCCACAACCCTGGCCGGTGGTTGTGGGGGTCTGCAGGCGGGGGGCTTATCGGAATCTGGAAGCCCCTTTAACAAGGGGACCCCCAGATCCCGCCCCCCATGTGAAATGGTAAGGGGGTACTTGTACCCCTACCATTTCACAAAAAAACTGTCAAAAATGTTAAAAATGACAAGAGACAGTTTTTGACAATTTCTTTATTTAAATGCTTCTTCTTTCTTCTATCTTCCTTCATCTTCTTCTTCTCCTGGTTCTTCTGGCTCTTCCGGTTCTTCCTCCGGTGTTCTCGTCCAGCATCTCCTCCGCGGCGTCTTCTATCTTCTTCTCCTCGGGCCGCTCCGCACCCATGGCATGGGGGGAGGCTCCCGCTCTTCTCTTCATCTTCTCTTCTTCATCTTCTTCTTCATCTTCTTCTCTTCGTTTCTTCTTTATTTTCTTCTCCGGGCCGCTCCGCATCCATGCTGGCATGGAGGGAGGCTCCCGCTGTGTGACGGCTCTTCTGACGGTTCTTAAATAACGGGGGGGGGCGGGGCCACCCAGTGACCCCGCCCCCTCTGACACACGGGACATGACAGGACTTCCCTGTGGCATTCCCCGTGACGTCACAGGGAAGTCCCGTTAAGTCACCGTGCATCAGAGGGGGCGGGGTCACCGGGAGGCTCCGCCCCCCGTTATTTAAGAACCGTCAGAAGAGGAGATGCCGTCACACAGCGGGAGCCTCCCTCCATGCCAGCATGGATGCGAAGCGGCCCGGAGAAGAAAATGAAGAAGAGAAGAAGAGAAGAAGATGAAGAAGAAGATGAAGAAGAGAAGAAGATGAAGAGAAGAGCTGGAGCCTCCCACCATGCCATGGGTGCAGAGCGGCCCGAGGAGAAGAAGATAGAAGATGCCGCGGCGGAGATGCTGGACGAGAACACCAGAGGAAGAACCAGAAGAGCCAGAAGAACCAGAAGAAGAAGAAGAAGATGAAGGAAGATAGAAGAAAGAAGAAAGAAGAAAGAAGAAGCATTTAAATAAAGGAATTGTCAAAAACTGTCTCTTGTAATTTTTAACATTTTTTTAGTGAAATGGTAGGGGTACTTTTGTACCCCCTTACCATTTCACACCGGGGGGGTCGGGATCTGGGGGTCCCCGTGTTAAAGGGGGCTTCCAGATTCCAATAAGCGTGATTGGCACGGGGTTCCCCTTAAAATCCATACCAGACCCTCTGGTATGGAATTTCGGGGGACCACCACGTCATTTTTTTTTTTTAAATTTTGGCCGGGGTTCCCCTTAATATCCATACCAGACCTGAAGGGCCTGGTATGGAATTTAGGGGGACCCCCACGTCATTTTTTTTTTATTTTGGTTCGGGGTTCACCTGTGGGGAATTCCCATGCCATTTTTATCAATGAACTTTTATGTGTATTGTCGGACCGGCAATGCAATAGCCGCGAGTAGTTTTAAATGACTTTTTTTCCTTTGAAGTGTCATTTTGCTGTCAGACTGTTTTAAACACGGGAATCATGCGCCCCTTTACAGGCATACTATAGACACCCCCCAGCTACGAAATTTAAAGGGATATTACACTTTTATTGTTTGACTTTAAGCATTATTAAAATCACAGCTCCTGAAAAAACGTCCCATTTTTAAAACTTTTTTTGCAATGATCCATGTCCCCTGGGACAGGATCCAGGTCCCCAAACACTTTTTATGACAATAACTTGCATATAAGCCTTTAAAAATTAGCTTATATTTTTGATTTGATTATTCATGTTCGTGTCCCATATACTTTAACGGTGTTCGCGTGTTCGAACGAACTTTTTTCCTGTTCGCATGTTCTGGTGCGAACCGAACAGGGGGGTGTTCGGCTCATCCCTAATTAAGAGCAACCATGTCACCTTGACCATCAGGTCTTCCCTTATTTTTGTTGTTATCCATGGCAACCAAAGCATTTACCAGTGTATTGCACCTTTCCTTCATTGTCCGAAGTATCACCACATTTATCAGAACTCTTTTCACCGGTGTTCTGCAAGGCAGTGTCTGGAGGAGAATCGCACAAAGTGGAGTGGTTGTCTACCATGGCTACGTCACTAACCACCAACTCCACTGGCACATGATGCTCCTCCAGCGACTGTCCTGATACCTGATCCTCATTATCCAATTTCACTTTTGGATTGATGGCCCCAAACACATCACATGTACTTGTGCCCTCTGGCACTTCCGCCCAGATTTCTGTCCTTTCCAACAGTACTCCAGAGTGCCTCTCATACACAACCTCTGTATGATGCAATCTAGCACACTGTGAGACAATTTTCCATTACAACAACGATTGCGTTATATGCTTCCAAAATTGGTTTGGTATACCACACCAATTAATCCTTTATGGGTCGTGGGCACAACCTCTGCTATGTGCTCAATCTCTCTTGGCCCTTACATCTCCTGAGGAATATCCTCTGCAACAGCAGCAAGCGAGCCCTTGTCCAAAAGCTGCTCTACAGTCCCTTCATTTAGCACAGCAGAAATTGTGTCCGCTCCACTGTTACACACTGAGCTTTCTTTCAGTAAAGCCAACAGATTTGTCGCCCATCTGTCCCAGTCTATTTTCTCTGTGCTCCCATCAGAGGTATTACGCAATAACGCTCCAACTGCCACAGGAGACACAGGACAGAGTGGCTCCACAGCAGAAACATTGCACATATCACTTTTGGTTATACTAACCTGTGGCAAAACATTTTTAAACATAGCAGGCTGCAATACCATAAGTTTACCACTTTGCTCGGGTGGTGCTTCATTAAACTCACGAAGATTTTTGCTGTCAGCAGTGACAGACCGCAGTAACCCATTACTGACACAAGTAAATTCAGAGATTTTAGTTTTACCATTTGACACATTAACACCAAGGTCAAGTACCCTCTTATCCATCAGAGTGGCACCACAGTTGTCCCGGGCAACCTCTGGCTCCAACACACAGAGCTCCCTTGAGGTTTCTAGGAAAACCTCTGCAGCCTTATATACTGTTGCTAAGGGGAATAGCATATCCTGCTTAGCGATCACCCCTACCTCATTAAGCATCACGTTATTAGCAATAGTTAACTCAATACCAGTAAGTTTAACATCATCTTATTCAATTTTGACACTTGCCTCCCCACTGGACAGGGCACTGCAGTGAGGCAAGTCCTTTTCTGCACCAACAGTGGATCTCTTCTCTGGGATCACTTCCAGTTCAGTCTTTCCCAAGACTTCAAAAGCAACAGTCTTACCCATCAGTGTAACAGGTCTTGCCATGTTCACTTGAGTACGTTGACTTTCTTGTACTGCACTTCCACTGGCCCACTCCCTCTGGTGGCCACGGGATGAAACTACAGCAGGCACAGCAGAAATGTCCTCTCTGTTGGCAGGGGTGACTACAAATACTTTAACACAGGAATCCTGGATTGCAGGCGAAGAGTTAAGCCCAGCAACAATATCAGCAGCTGTATTCCACAAGCTGGGACAAGAAAAGATCCCATGCCCCAGTTGACCACATTCCTGGCATAGTACTTGGTGACTTTCTCCTGTTGCTAAGGGAGATGGCACTCTCCCAACTGCACTGTGCTGGCTCTCCCACACACGTAGACTTCTCTCTCTATGAAGCGGTTTTGCTTTAAACTTGCCACGATCCTCTGTAGGCAATAGCTTTGTCTTTCGGTCCATCGACCTGACATCATAGGCATTGCTATGGGCAACTGTACTCCTCTCACACGCCTGTTGCTCACTCCTGGCACTCTCAGACCTTTGCTTTGCTAGGTAGCTTTGTACTGGAGCCTGGGAAAAAGAGCACTTGGAGACTGCATGCCCCCACTCACTGAACCGCAAACAGCGCACTTTCTTAACAGGGCCTCCCCAATTGCATTCTCTTGTAAGCTTGGGACTTTGCACATTGATAGCTGGCCTGCTTGCACCAGCGTTGCCAGGGGCAACAACACACACTTTTGCACCAACATCTTCACTCAAAATTTGAGCCACATCTCCGCTGTGGCTCCTCCTTGCTGCAAACACACTTTCTCACACTTGCTATGGGAGTCCACATTCTCCCCATTGATTTTTTCCAGCGCTCTCTAGATTCAATTGCTCCTAGGAAATTGTCGTAATCATCTCACTTATGACCCATCCGGTGGTACACCTCTTGGTACTCCTCCGTCAGAAACGGTTGCACCAATTCAACCCAGCGACCTTTGGGCCATCCTCTGTAGGAAGCAGTTATCGCAAACTCACCCAAAAAGTCTTCAACATGTTCAAAAGGCAACATAGGCTGTATGAAGTCAGCAGCACAGATTTCTCTTTTGTTGCCACGGGTAACCACACCCATCTGCTCACTCCTTGCACTGAGTGATGGTTTACCAGACACAGATGCAGACTTTGGTAGACTCTCCATACTCATAGTCACCTGTGCACTCATTGCACCAGTGTTGCTAGGGACAACCCCAACCCTCTTTCTCCTTGGCAAACTCTGATCAGGCATGTATGGGGTTTGTTCAGGCGGTAACAACCCCTCCAGCCACAGAGCTCTGTCTATTATCTCAGCCATCCTTGCTTTTTTTAGGAGCTTTGACTGCCCCATACTCACAGTCACTGCAGAAAAACTTTGCACAGTTTAGCAATAAATTGGAGCACTGTCTCTTTAAGGCTAGTTACCTTTCTCTTGCAGGTTCTCCTCACTTGCACACACAGATTATGCAGTCTCATGTATCAAAACACAGTTCATATAACAGATGAACTTACTTGATTGTAGGGATCTCAGATTGTGCCCACAGCACTTCTCTACCACGTGTAAAGGACTAGCGTCAAATGTAGAGCTTCAAGGACACCGCCATTCGCTGGTTCTTCTTTTTAAGGGCTTTAATGCAATAGCAAAGCTCCGCGCTTAGGAGAGAAAAGAAGGTGTGCAGCCTCCCCTAATAAGCCCCCTAAAGGACTAATCAATGTAACGTGAATGAAAAATGTGCTGAATGGCGCTCCCTATTAAAGTGAACTAAATGTATAAGCAAGGTGCAAAACATCCACTGTGATGCACTATAAGTGATACCTCTAACAAATAAAAGTAAAAATACTACAACATAACACATAAAATTCAGTGATACCACTCAGATGTAGTATTAGACATAAAAGCATTAGTTTGCCAATCAGTGCCACATGTATATCATATCGAATCCAGTATGGTCAACATAACATTAATCAAAGTCCAGAAGATAATCCAAAAATTGATCCAAAAAATAATAGTGTAAAAAGATATATTAAACGTTGAAAAAGAGAGAGTTCTTCAGAAATAAAAATGTGATTTCAAGCAGGTTTGTGTGCAAAAAGATTTTGCTATATATAGTTCAGACTGCTGGTGACTCTTGTGCTCAAATCAACCGGTGACTTCTGTGCTCCCCTATGGTTCCCCACTGGGATGAGCTTCGAGTTCGAGTCGAACTCATGTTCGACTTGAACACTGGCTGTTCGCAAGTTCGCTGAACAGCGAACAATTTGGGGTGTTCGCGGCAAATTCGAATGCCGCGGAACACCCTTTAAAAGTCTATGGGAGAAATCAAAAGTGCTAATTTTAAAGGCTTATATGCAATCTATTGTCATAAAAAGTGTTTGGGGACCTGGGTCCTGCCCCAGGGGACATGGATCAATGCAAAAAAAACTTTTAAAAACGGCCGTTTTTTCAGGAGCAGTGATTTTAATAATGCTTAACGTCAAACAATGAAAGTGTAATATCCCTTTAAATTTCATAGCTGGGGGTGTCTATAGTATGCCTGTAAAGGGGCGCATGTTTCCCGTGTTTAGAACAGTCTGACAGCAAAATGACATTTCAAAGGAAAAAAGTCATTTAAAACTACTCGCGGCTATTGCATTGCCGGTCCGACAATATACATAGAAGTTCATTGATAAAAACGGCATGGGAATTCCCCACAGGGGAACCCCGAACCAAAATAAAAAAAAAAAATGACGTGGGGGTCCCCCTAAATTCCATACCAGGCCCTTCAGGTCTGGTATGGATTTTAAGAGGAACCCCGCACCAAAATTATAAAAAAAAAAATGGCTTGGGGTCCCCCCAAAAATCCATACCAGACCCTTATCCGAGCACGCAACCTGGCAGGCCACAGGAAAAGAGGGGGGGGACGAGAGAGCACCCCCCCTCCTGAACCGTACCAGGCCACATGCCCTCAACATTGGGAGGGTGCTTTGGGGTAGCCCCCCAAAACACCTTGTCCCCATGTTGATGAGGACAAGGGCCTCATCCCCACAACCCTGGCCGGTGGTTGTGGGGGTCTGCGGGTGGGGGGCTTATCGGAATATGGAAGCCCCCTTTAACAAGGGGACCCCCAGATCCTGGCCCCCCCTGTGTGGAATGGTAAGGGGGGTACCCCTACCATTTCACTAAAAAACTGTCAAAAATGTTAAAAATTACAAGAGAAAGTTTTTGACCATTCCTTTATTTAAATAATTCTTCTTTCTTCTATCTTCCTTCATCTTCTTCTTCTTCTTCTGGTTTTTCTGGCTCTTCTGGTTCTTCCTCCAGTGTTCTCGTCCAGCATCTCCTCCGCGGCGTCTTCTATCTTCTTCTCCTCGGGCCGCTCCGCACCCATGGCATGGGGGGAGGCTCCCGCTCTTCTCTTCATCTTCTTCTCTTCATCTTCTTCATCTTCTTCTCTTCTTCTCTTCTTCATCTCCTTCTCTGGGCCGCTCCGCATCCATGCTGGCATGGAGGGAGGCTCCCACTGTGTGACGCGTCCCCTCTTCTGACGGTTCTTAAATAATGGGGGGTGGGGGCCACCCGGTGACCCCGCCCCCTCTGATGCACGGGACATGACGGGACTTCCCTGTGCCATTCCTCGTGACGTCACAGGGAAGTCCCGTCAAGTCAAGAGTAGTTTTAAATGACCTTTTTCCTTTGAAATGTCATTTTGCTGTCAGACTGTTCTAAACATGGGAAACATGCGCCCCTTTACAGGCATACTATAGACACCCCCCAGCTACGAAATTTAAAGGGATATTATACTTTTATTGTTTGACTTTAAGCATTATTAAAATCACTGCTCCTGAAAAAACTGCCTTTTTTAAAACTTTTTTTTGCATTGATCCATGTCCCCTGGGGCAGGACCCAGGTCCCCAAACACTTTTTATGACAATAACTTGCATATAAGCCTTTAAAATTAGCACTTTTGATTATTCATGTTCGTGTCCCATAGACTTTAACGGTGTTCGCTTGTTCAAACAAACTTTTTTCCTGTTCGCATGTTCTGGTGCGAACCGAACAGGAGGGTGTTCGGCTCATCCCTATTCCCCACTCACCAGCTTGCCATACCCCTACAGGGGTAACATGCATTAAGGAACATCAGAGGTGGTCTTCGTGGATGGTCTCCTGTGGTCCCTCTGTCAATGATCCAATTACCACTAAAGCCGGATGTCCGGAGCATTCAGTCATGCAGCCCAGCTTTTAACACCATAAGGAGGAGACTATTTTTCTCCAGGGATAAATCCTCATTGGAAGAGATAAAAAACTCCCATAGTGTAGTATTATAATAAAAGGCTTTTAATAAAAAAGCATAAGAAGAACCAAAAGGAACATCTTATCAAGCTAAAAAACACTACAGCTATGGGTGATAGGTAACCAGGAAGAGCTGTCTCGCGGCGTGCCCATATGGGAGAGCATGATAGAAGTTGAAGGAAGGGGAAACAGGATGGAGGGGGGGAAGAGAACAAAAGAAGGGAGCACAGGGGTAGAGAAAAAAGGAAGAAAGAAAAGAAAGAAAAGAATGAGAGGAAAAAAAAGAGAACAAAAAGAAACCAGGGGAAAATGAGGAGGGGGGGGGAGAAGGGGGAAGAGGGGAGGGGGGGTTGAAAAGGGGAAAGGGGAAGGGAAGTGTCAGAAAAACCCAATAAAACACTAGGAACTGCTTACCTATTATTTTTATAAAGATAGAGCCAGGTATCCCAGAGGTGATGGGAGGACAGGAAACAAAAAGCCTCAGTTGGTACCGGGTATTGAGAGTCCAGTAATGTTCCTAAATAAAGGATAGATCAAAGCACCAAAAAAACCCCATATATTGAATATTACCCATAAAGTGTGACACAAGAGAGCATAAATAAAAAAAATATATATATCTATCTCCCCTTCCCCTTCCCCCATTTTCCTTCCTCCCCCCTCCTTCTCCCTTGGTTCTTCCTCCATTTCCCCTGGTTTCTTTTTGTTCTCTTTTTTTCTCTTTTCCTTTTCCTTCTTCTCTTTCTTTCTTTTTCCCTGTACTCCCTTCCTTCCTTCGATCTCCTCTCCTCCTCCATTCTGTTTTCCCCTTCCTTCCACTTTAGTGGCGGCCCGTCCATAAGGGACGCATGGACGCCATCCTCCTCATCCATGCATCTGACCCCCTAATCTACATGCAGGACACCAGATGCCTAGATTCCAGTGGGGGTGTGTTGTTTTTTTAAGCATGTGATTAGAGCCAGAGGCTCTAATAGGCTTCAAAAAATGGTGGGATCAGGGTGCAGAGCACTGCAATCCGAGCCCACCCAGTTGTGTGACAATAGCAAATGAATATTCACTATTGTAACACTGATTCTGCCTCTCAGCCAATCAGGGAGTGGGTCCTGAGACCCTTTTCCCAATTGGCCGAAAGGAGAAGCTACCCTATTGGCCGAGGAAGGAAGAGGGAGGAGACAGATGGGGAGGACACCACCGTGATGCCGAGAAGGAAACAAAGGGGAAGCTGGCCAACCATCGCCCTGAGGGAAGCGCTGCCCAGGGTAAATGTTGTGGGTGACCGACTGGGGGGTGGCTGGCTGTTTAAATATACCGCAGCCGCCACTGTACCACTTCTTTCATGCCCTCTCTCCTGTCCATTCTCCCCCCCTTTTTTCTTTTTTTCTTAACCACTTTAAACATATAGTCACCGCATATTGTCTTTTGAAATCCACATTTGTGGTATGATCCTTTGTCGTATGTGGGCAACTCCTTGAGGGTTTGGAAAAATTCCCCACGGGCCATCCAGGCTACTTATCACCAACCATTGTGCATTACTATTCAGGAGGTTTTATATACCTATATATATTGTGACGATCTGGGGTGATTAAGCTGTGCATGCGAATTGAAGAAATCGTGTCAGTCCCGACTGCATTTTCAAGGTCATGGCAGCCCATTTTTATTCAAAAGAAACAGAAAGTTCAAAAATAAACAGCAGATTCCCTCGCAGGGGTATTCAGCATTACAGTCCTGTTTCAGAACAAACAGCATTCAGCCTTCCTGGCTAAAAACACAGCACTCCTGCTCAGGCCTTACACCTTAGGCCTTGGTCTCTCTTCCCCAGACCTGATGCTCAGCACCTCTGTCCTTGCAGCTTCGTGCTGCACTGACTCCCTCCTGACTCCTAGGCCAGAACTCCTGTCTGCCAGGCGGAGCTGTCTCCAAGGATGAGCACTGACCTCTATTCCTGGGATGTTTATGAACCCAGCCCACAGGTATGCAATTAGCATTCCTGCCAAAATCAGGCATACACTGCTCATATGCACCTGTGACACAGGGTCACATCTCCACTATATATTTATTTATTATTTTTCTCACATTTTTTCATTCATTACACAACAATTATAGTTGATTATATCACGTAAATTAATTCACCCCTCCTTGTGAGTAGGGATGAGCTGAACATCCCCCTGTTCGGTTCGCACCAGAACATGCAAACAGGAAAAAAGTTTGTTCGAACACGCAAACACCGTTAAAGTCTATGGGACACGAGCATGAATAATCAAAAGTGCTACTTTTAAAGGCTTATATGCAAGTTATTGTCATAAAAAGTGTTTGGGGACCTGGGTCCTGCCCCAGGGGACATGGATCAATGCAAAAAAAAGTTTTAAAAACGTCCGTTTTTTCAGGAGCAGTGATTTTAATAATGCTTAAAGTCAAACAATAAAAGTGTAATATCCCTGTAAATTTTGTACCTGGGGGGTGTCTATAGTATGCCTGTAAAGGGGTGCATGTTTCCCGTGTTTATAACAGTCTGACAGCAAAATGACATTTCAAAGGAAAAAAAGTCATTTAAAACAATACACAATCCGACAATATCCGACAATATCAAGTTCATTGATAAAAACGGCATGGGAATTCCCCACAGGGGAACCACCGAACCAAAATTTAAAAAGAAAATGACATGGGGGGTCCCCCTAAATTCCATACCAGGCCCTTCAGGTCTGATATGGATATTAAGGGGAACCCCGGCCAAAATTTAAAAAAAAAATGACGTGGGGGTCCCCCTAAATTCCATACCAGACCCTTCAGGTCTGGTATGGATTTTAAGGGGAACCCCGCGCCAAAATAAAAAAAAAAAACAGCGTGGGGTCCCCCCAAAAATCCATACCAGACCCTTATCCGAGCATGCAACCTGGCAGGCCGCAGGAAAAGAGGGGGGATGAGAGAGCGCCCCCCCTGAACCGTACCAGGCCACATGCCCTCAACATTGGGAGGGTGCTTTGGGGTAGCCCCCAAAACACCTTGTCCCCATGTTGATGAGGACAAGGGCCTTATCCCCACAACCCTGGCCGGTGGTTGTGGAGGTCTGCGGGCGGGGGGCTTATCAGAATCTGGAAGCCCCCTTTAACAAGGGGACCCCCAGATCCCGCCCCCCGTGTGAAATGGTAAGGGGGTACCCCTACCATTTCACTAAAAAACTGTCAAAAATGTTAAAAATGACAAGAGACAGTTTTTGACAATTCCTTTATTTAAATGCTTCTTCTTTCTTCTATCTTCCTTCATCTTCTTCTGGTTTTTCTGGTTCTTCTGGTTCTTCCTCCAGTGTTCTCGTCCAGCACCTCCTCCACGGCATCTTCTTCCCTTCTTCTCCTCGGGCCGCTCCGCACTCATGATGGCATGGAGGGAGGCTCCCGCTCTTCCTTTCATCTTCTTCTCTTCTTAATCTTCTTTTCTTCTTCTCTTCTTCATCTTCTTCTCTTCTTCATCTTCTTCTCCGGGCCGCTCCGCATCCATGCTGGCATGGTGGGAGGCTCCTGCTGTGTGACGCGTCTCCTCTTCTGACGGTTCTTAAATAACGGGGGGCAGGGCCACCTGGTGACCCTGCCCCTCTCTGACGCACGGTGACTTGATGGGACTTCCCTGTGACGTCACGGGGAATGCCACAGGGAAGTCCCGTCATGTCCCGTGCGTCAGAGGGGGGCGGGGTCACCGGCCCCACCCCCCCATTATTTAAGAACCGTCAGAAGAGGAAACGCGTCACACAGCGGGAGCCTCCCACCATGCCAGCATGGATGCGGAGTGGCCCAGAGAAGAAGATGAAGAAAAGAAGAAGATGAAGAAGAGAAGAAGATGAAGAAGAGAAGAAGATGTAGAGAAGAGCGGGAGCCTCCCTCCATGCCATCATGGGTGCGGAGTGGCCTGAGGAGAAGAAGGGAAGAAGACGCCACGGAGGAGATGCTGGACGAGAACACCGGAGGAAGAACCAGAAGAACCAGAAGAGCCAGAAGAAGAAGATGAAGGAAGATAGAAGAAAGAAGAAAGAAGAAGCATTTAAATAAAGGAATTGTCAAAAACTGTCTCTTGTCATTTTTAACATTTTTGACAGTTTTTTAGTGAAATGGTACCATTTCACACAGGGGGGAGGGCCGGGATCTGGGGGTCCCCTTGTTAAAGGGGGCTTCCAGATTCTGATAAGCCCCCCGCCCGCAGACCCCCACAACCACCGGCCAGGGTTGTGGGGATGAGGCCCTTGTCCTCAACAACATGGGGACAAGGTGTTTTGGGGGGCTACCTCAAAGCACCCTCCCAATGTTGAGGGCATGGTATGGTATGGAATTTAAAGGGACCCCTCACGTCATTTTTTTTTTTAATTTTGGCCGAGGTTCCCCTTAATATCCCTACCAGACCTGAAGGGCCTGGTATGGAATTTAGGGGGAACCCCCACGTCATTTTTTTTTTTTTTTTTTTGGTCGGGGTTCCCCTTAATATCCATACCAGACCTGAAGGGCCTGGTATGGAATTTAGGGGGACCCCCCACGTCATTTTTTTTTTTTAATTTTGCAATGCAATAGCCGCGAGTAGTTTTAAATGACTTTTTTCCTTTGAAATGTCATTTTTCTGTCAGACTGTTCTAAACACGGGAAACATGTGCCCCTTTACAGGCATACTATAGACACCCTACAGCTATGAAATTTAAAGGGATATTACACTTTCATTGTTTGACTTTAAGCATTATTAAAATCACTGCTCCTGAAAAAACGGCAGTTTTTAAAAGTTTTTTTTGCATTGATCCATGTCCCCTGGGGCAGGACCCAGGTCCCCAAACACTTTTTATGACAATAACTTGCATATAAGCCTTTAAAATTAGCACTTTTGATTTCTCCCATAGACTTTTAGAGGGTGTTCCACGGCATTCGAATTTGCCGCGAACACCCCAAATTGTTCGGTGTTCGGCGAACTTGCGAACAGCCGATGTTTGAGTCGAACATGAGTTCGACTCGATCTCGAAGCTCATCCCTACTTGTGAGTATTCGCAATGGAGAGGATTCTCCAATACATTACTTACAGAATGTTCTCGAGACCTGATATCATAGACAATGTAATGCGATGTGTGGTTAAAAATTTATTGTTTCTTATGTGGTTTTACTGTATACTGTTGCAGCACTTAAAGTGGTTGTAAATTTACATAGATGAATTGTACCTATAGGTAAGCCTATAATAAGGCTTACCTATAGGTACTGTAAATATCTCCTAAACTTGCACTGTTTAGGAGATATTTACTGTATATGCAGCCAATGATGTCATTTGCGCATGCACTCTGAAGAAACAGCCACCCGTGCCATTCCTTCAGAGCCCTGTGCCATAACCGGCGGCTCCTGTGCACTTATGCCGGAGTGACGTCATGCGGCTCCGGCCAGTCACACAGCTGGAGTCTACGGACCCGGAAGAAAGATGGGTGAAGATGAATGGATGGATGTGGCCTTCAGTGGTGACAACGCATCGGTGGAGGGCTTTGTTTGCAGGTACATTTCACATAATGTGCTAGTATGGGTTGCATACTAGCACATTATGCCTTTACTTTACAGGTCAGAAAATAAATAAGCCTGAGGTTTACTTCCTCTTTAACAGGATCTGAGGCCCAGATGAAGCGGGTTAGGATAACATCACCCTGGACAACTAGTTTGAGAATATGTTTTTAAAACAAACCTTTTTTTAAATTGTGTAACTTTTTGAATAAAAAAGTTGAATTTTTCAAATTGAGTGATTAGTGTTTACTATACCCAAGGAGGTATATTCAAAGTCCCAAACAACTATATACCTTTATATTTGCTTCTCAGGGAATGGTACCTCCTTAGAGTAAGAATTGGGTTATACTCTACCCCCCACACACTACACTTTAAGTGCCATTTCTGTCTGCTGCTTTGTTCCCCTACTATGTCAGAAATTATTTATGTTAAAAGTTTCCTGACACCAAGAGAAAATGTTGATGGGGAGGGCACAACCTGTGATTGACAGCCTCAGCTCTGTTCCTGTAAGCTGTGTGAAAGGGGGGGTGTCCCTTCTCTCCAATAACCTCTCAGAGCTCTCCTTACTGAGCTATGCAGTGTGCAATTTTAACTCTCCACCCCCTTTTTTCTGACAGATCAGACAAGTTTTATAAATTCTGAACTGAACAGATGTAGAAAAGAGAAGACTGCAAATAGACAGGTACAACTTATGTAGGAGAATTTGTTTAATCTCTGTGTATCACCTAAGGCCAGTCACTTCACTGGGTATAGTTAGGGTATACAACCACTCTAGTACAGTAAGTGGTGTCATCCACCTGGCTAAACAGTCTGGCAGAGCTGTGTAAACCTCAAGACAGGATGGCCATGTATATAGGTGATTTTTGTAGTTTTAAAGTGTAGATTCAAACACTATCATGTGACTCCAGACTATTTTGAGTTTTTGAGGCTTTATAGTTTATTTTTATTTATTTTAATAATGCTTACTATAAACCTAGGTTTTTATAAAATATGCATTTTACTGGTTTACTAGCATGTCATTTTAGAAAAATATTTATCACTGGTTCATAAAAACAAAAATTTCAAATAATATTGCATTTCTGTTTATTTCCTTTATCAGTCAATAATGTCTATTTATAAACCATAGCAAACAATATTCACCATGCACGATTATCATGAAATCCTACTTATGTCATCACAGGATCTAATTAGGCTAGTTTGGTATGACTTATCACTAATGAAACCATGCTACAGTATCTCCTGGTAATAATCCTGTTGTCCAACAAGTATTCATTAACTCTAACCTTTAATAACCTACCAGCATCTCCACCAGTATTGATTTCTAGATTACTGATCAAAATTTCCCAGGTCATGACCTTTCTTCCATTATGTAGTAAATAAAAATAAAATACGTTGAGCCCTGTGTTAAAAAAAATCTAAATGAAAGCTTAAAATGCTTAACTCGCTATTGTTGTACTAAATCCCTGAGAAACATTTGGAACAGGAAAAGATTCAACAGATGGTTTTTGTTATCCTTAAATCCAATGGCTTTCACACATTCCCCCTTTTTTAAGTGTTATAGTTTTATATGCTGAGAGTGTGCTCCCTACAAAATATTCCTAACAAAAATCATTAACTTAATGTTTCAGTCATGTCTTTTTTAAAATCTATTTTTGCAAGTTAAAACAGATTGTCTTTCAGTTTTAATATTTTTCAGATGGATGAACTTGAAAAATGTAGTTTGCTTTTTTTACATGTGGCTACTGTAAATTATTTGCATTTCCCGCAATTATAGATTTATAGCTGTATTTCATGTAGCAATAAACTTAGTTCTACCACAGTTCTGACCTTGAAGATATGTTATAACAATCCTTCTTATAAGAGCTAAAAAAAAAAAACAGACTGTAGGAAAAATGCTTTTAAAATTATCCCCTTCCCGCCGAGCGTACGCAGATGTGCGTACTCGGCTTTCGGGGGTTATACCGGGATGATGCCCGCAACTGCAGGCATCACCCCGGTACTGTTTTTTATAGCCAGTGATCGGCTTTCCAGATATAACAAATGATGCACCTAAAGGCCGCTCGGCTGTTATACCGGAGGAGCGGGAGGGGACGTCCCCCCTCCTGCCACCTCCCGCCACTCTTACCAGGCCTCCCGATCAATCGGGAGGCCCGATGACCAATCCACCCTAGTGATAGTCTGGAACAAAGCCGTGAGTGGCTTCGTTCCAGCTCCTAATCGTAAACACGGAAGCGACGTCATGACATCACTTCCCGTGTACTCAGCTGCTAATGGCGTCCATTTAAAAAAAATATACAGTATTCAGAATTGCCGAAAACGACGATCTGAATACTTTGAAGTGCAAAGGAGGGATCGGGGGTCTTTTAGACCCGCGATTCCTCCATAAAGAGTTATTACTGTCACAAGGGATAGAAAAACACAAAATTCCTGCGCTTTAGGACAGGACCGGTATGCAGCCTCCCCTGGATCACACCTCCTGAAAGGAGGATGACATATGATAACCATGAAAATAGGGATAGGGGTAAGTGGCGCTCCCTATGACGGGGTATCCTGTAGGGTGTGTGTGCTATACACCTATAGGGATAATACTAAACCCATGTGAAACCTACACCTAAAACAAAATAAAATAAAACAAAGCTAATAAGCACATATGTGTTTCAATATCTATTCAAATGAACATAGTAACACTACCATAATGGAAAGGTGTAAAAAGTGACATAAAGGTCTAATTGCAGTGAGAGAAAATGTGACCATCAAAATCTTCCCCTGCTAACCCACATTAGATAAACAGGAAAAATTGTGTAAACAATATTATTAATATCTAACGTGTGATAATAAAACACGTGATAAGTGTCCACTCCAGTGAGTATAAAACACAAATATTGAATGAAAAATCAACATATAAAAAACCTTTTCCAAAAGGTGGCCGCTCCTGGCTCTTCTCCACAATTATATAAACAGTCTTTCCAGAGAGGTGTAATTGGAAATCAAAGAGAATGCTATGCTTCTCGCTGTGATGCAAGGAGTTGGTGTGCCATCCATTGCTTGGAGCTGGGTCGCATAGGAGACACGTGTGGATGCCTGCATTGGATCTGGGAAGCCCTTCATCTTTTTGCTGCTACATGCCTATTACCCCTGCAGGGGTATGAGGAGCTGGTGAGTGGGGACCCTTGAGGGGGATCACGGAAGTCACCAGATATTATCTGCACAAGAGTCACGATTTTTTATGAACATTCTTGCCATTCTGGAGCTTCACCTTTAATAATAAAATATTTTTTACATATATTTTTTACTTTTTTATGGGACTGTTGCTCACATTTTTTATATGTTGATTTTTCATTCAATATTTGTGTTTTATACTCACTGGAGTAGACACTTATCACGTGTTTTATTATTACACGTTAGATATTAATATTGTTTACACAGTTTTTCCTGTTTATCTAATGTGGGTTAGCAGGGGAAGATTTTGATGGTCACATTTTCTCTCACTGCAATTAGACCTTTATGTCACTTTTTACATCTTTCCATTATGGTAGTGTTACTATGTTCATTTGAATAGATATTGAAACACATATGTGCTTATTAGCTTTGTTTTATTTTATGTTGTTTTAGGTGTAGGTTTCACATGGGTTTAGTATTATCCCTATAGGTATATAGCACACACACCCTACAGGATACACCGTCATAGGGAGCGCCACTTACCCCTATCCCTATTTTCACAACTGTCACAAGGGATGTTTACATTCCTTGTGACAGCAATAAAAGTGATCAAATTTTTTTTTTAAACACAATTTAGTAAAATAAACAAAAATAAAATAAATTAGAAAAAAAATTTTTTAAAGCGCCCCCGTCCCCGCGAGCTCGCGCAGCAAGGAAAACGCATACGGAAGTCGCACCCGCATATGTAAACAATGTTCAAATCACACATGTGAGGTATCGCTGTGATCGTCATAGCGAGAGAAATAATTCTAGAACTAGACCTCCTCTGTAACTCTAACCTGGTAACCGTAAAAAAAAATTTAAAGCGTCGCCTATGGAGACTTATAGGTACCGTAGTTTTTCGCCATTCCACGAGTGCGTGCAATTATAAAGCGTGACATGTTTGGTATCTATTAACTCGGTGTAACATCATCTTTCACATTATACAAAAAAATTGGGCTAACTTTACTGTTTGGCTTTTTAAAATTCATGAAAGTGTCCCTTTTCCCAAAAAGTTGCATTTAAAACACAGCTGCACAAATATCGTGTGATATAAAATATTGCAGCAATCGCCATTTTATTCTCTAGATTCTCTGCTAAAAAATATATATAATGTTTTCTAGCAAAAAATACGGATTTTAACTTGTAAACACCAAATGTCAAAAATAGGCTTAGTCATGAAAGGGTTAAAAATATATATATATATATATATATATATATATATATATATATACATTATACAGTATCTCACAAAGTGAGTACACCCCTCACATTTTTGCAAATATTTTAGTATATCTTTTCATGCGACAACACTGAAGAAATAATACTTTGCTACAATGTTGTAAAGTAGTGAGTGTACAGCTTGTATAACAGTGTAAATTTGCTATCCCCTCAAAATAACTCAACACACAACCATTAATGTCTAAACCGCTGGCAACAAAAGTGAGTACACCCCTAAGTGAAAATGTCTGAATTGGGCCCAATTAGCCATTTTCCCTCCCCGGTGTCATGTGACTCATTAGTGTTATAAGTTCTCAGGTGTGAATGGGGAGAAGGTGTGTTAAATTTGGTGTTATTGCTCTCACTCTCTTATACTGGTCACTGGAAGTTCAACATGGCACCCCATGGCAAAGAACTCTCTAAGGATCTGAAAAAAAAAAATTGTTGCTCTACATAAAGATGGCCTAGGCTATAAGTAGATTGCCAAGACCCTGAAACTAAGCTGCAGCATGGTAGCCAAGTCCATACATCGGTTTAACAGGACAGGTTCCACTCAGAACAGACCTCGCCATGGTCAACCAAAGAAGCTGAGTACACGTGCTCAGCATCATATCCAGAGGTTATCTTTGGGAAATAGACATATGAGTGCTGCCACCAATGCTGCAGAGGTTGAAGGGGTGGGGGGGTTAGACATTAATGGCTGTGTGTTAAGTTATTTTGAGGGGACAGCAAATTTACACTGTTATACAAGCTGTACACTCACTACTTTAAATTGTAGTAAAGTGTCATTTCTTCAGTGTCATCACATGAAAAGATATAATAAAATATTTACAAAAATATGAGGGTTGTACTCACTTTTGTGAGATACTGTATATACAGTGGGGACGGAAAGTATTCAGACCCCCTTAAATTTTTCACTTTTTGTTATATTGCAGCCATTTTTTCCTCATTAATGTACACGCAGCACCCAATATTGACAGAAAAACACAGAATTGTTGACATTTTTGCAGATTTATTAAAAAGAAAAACTGAAATATCACATGGTCATAAGTATTCAGACCCTTTGCTGTGACACTCATATATTTAACTCAGGTGCTGTCCATTTCTTCTGATCATCCTTGAGATGGTTCTACACCTTCATTTGAGTCCATCTGTGTTTGATTATACTGATTGGACTTGATTGGGAAAGCCGCACACCTGTCTATATAAGACCTTACAGCTCACTGTGCATGTCAGAGCAAATGAGAATCATGAGGTCAAAGGAACTGCCTGAAGAGCTCAGAGACAGAATTGTGGCAAGGCACAGATCTGGCCAAGGTTACAAAAAATTTCTGCTGCGCTTAAGGTTCCTAAGAGCACAGTGGCCTCCATAATCCTTAAATGGAAGACGTTTGGGATGACTAGAACCCTTCCTAGAGCTGGCCGTCCGGCCAAACTGAGCTATCAAGGGGAGAAGAGCCTTGGTGAGAAAGGTAAAGAAGAACCCAAAGATCACTGCGGCTGAGCTCCAGAGATGCAGTCGGGAGATGGGAGAAAGTTGTAGAAAGTCAACCATCACTGCAGCTCTCAACCAGTAGGGCCTTTATGGCAGAGTGGCCCGATGGAGGCCTCTCCTCAGTGGAAGACACATGAAAGCCCGCATGGAGTTTGCTAAAAAACACCTGAAGGACTCCAAGATGGTGAGAAATAATATTCTCTGGTCTGATGAGACCAAGATAGAACCTTTTGGCCTTAATTCTAAGCGGTATGTGTGGAGGAAGCCAGGCACTACTCTTCACCTGTCCAATACAGTCCCAACAGTGAAGCATGGTGGTGGCAGCATCATGCTGTGGGGGTGTTTTTCAGCTGCAGGGACAGGACGACTGGTTGCAATCGAGGGAAAGATGAATGCGGCCAAGTACAGGGATATCCTGGATGAAAACCTTCTCCAGAGTGCTCAGGACCTCAGACTGGGACGAAGGTTTACCTTCCAACAAGACAATGACCCTAAGCACATAGATAAAATAACAAAGGAGTAGCTTCACAACAACTCTGTGACTGTTCTTGAATGGCCCAGCCAGAGCCCTGACTTAAACCCAATTGAGCATCTCTGAAGAGACCTAAAAATGGCTGTCCACCAACGTTTACCATCCAACCTGACAGAACTGGAGAGGATCTGCAAGGAGGAAAGGCAGAGGATCCCCAAATCCAGGTGTGAAAAACTTGTTGCATCTTTCCCAAAAAGACTCATGGCTGTATTAGATCAAAAGGGTGCTTCTACTAAATACTGAGCAAAGGGTCTGAATACTTAGGATCATGTGGTATTTCTTTTTTAATAAATCTGCAAAAATGTCAACAATTCTGTGTTTTTCTGTCAATATGGGGTGCTGTGTGTACATTAATGAGGAAAAAAAATTAACTTAAATGATTTTAGCAAATGGCTGCAATATAACAAAGAGTGAAAAATTCAAGGGGGTCTGAATACTTTCCGTCCTCACTGTACACATTTAAAACACTTGTATTCATAAAGAAAAACACCAATTAGTATAGAAACTGTTGGAACATAATTATGTGTCTAGTCATGTGCACTTTACATATCATTAATTCCTGATCTGCAGAATGTCTGCGACTGGCAAGAATGCAATGGATAGGATGGAGCAGTGGCGGTGCATCCATAAGGGCGCACGGGCACCGCCCCCTCTCTCCAGTCACCCCTTCTATCACCAATAAATAGATTCATGCATTGCATCGCCCGCTGCCCGCCGCCGTCACCCGCTGCCCCACCGTGACAGGGTAAGTGCCGGGCAGACAGCGGGGGCACAGTGGTAGCATTCGATGGGCACAGTGGGAGCATTTGATGGCACAGTGGGAGCATTTTACGGGGGCACAATGGGAGCATTTGACGGGGGCACAGTAGGAGCATTTGATGGCACAGTGGCAGCGTTTGATGGGCACAGTGGAAATGTTTGATGGGCACAGTGGCTGCGTTTGATGGGCACAGTGGGGGCATTTGATGGGCACAGTGGCTGTGTTTGATGGCACAGTGGCTGCTTTTGATGGGCACAGTGGCAGCAATTGATGGGCACAGTGGCTGTGTTTGATGGCACAGCGGCTGCGCTTGATGGGCACAGTGAGGCTGCGTTTGATGGGCACAGTGAGGCTGTAACTGATGGGGGTTTTTTTTCCGAATTTTTCACTTTGTTTGCACCCCCCAAAAACTTTTGAGCACCAGCCGCCACTGGGATGGAGTATAGACATCCTTCATCAAAAGGGCCAGGACAAATTTTCAGCTTGAGGTTTGTCACCTATACTCCCGACCTTTCTTCTGGATTCTGCTGTTTTTCTTACTTGTACCTGTCCTGATCGTGTTTCTTGATGGCTCTCTCTGAATGCCATCTGTAATGACCTTGACTTTAGACTGCATTCTTACTGAATAATTTGGTACTTTCTTTCCCTTATTCCATTAAACATCAGCAGTAGGGATTAAAATAATATACCTGTATTTGGGGGTGGGATGTTCACTGAACGGCACCTACATTCAGATGTTATTCTGAACTCCGCCAAAGTCAATGGGAGCTAAGTCTTGTGCTTTTCAGTTTTTTACTGCTCTTCAGTTTGTGCTTGTGGGTTCGTATCTGTTCTTCAGTGCTTGTTGTCAGTTCGTTACTGCCTTTCAGTGCGTTCTATTTATAGTTCGCTTCTGTTTTTCAGTGCGTTCTTGTCCGCTTGTTTCTGATTTTCAGCTTGATCTTCTCAGGCCTTTCTGATTTTCAGTGCGTTCTGTTAGCCAACCGTTTTCTAGCCATTTTGCGGGTACGTACTCGTCATAGAGTTCATGCAGTGCAAGCGCTTGGTGTTGGAGTTCTTGCTTTGACCCAAGCCCAGTCCATGAACAGGGCGAGGAGAAGTTCATGGACAAAGAATTGGTTGCTCCAGCGTTACCAATTCTCTCATATGCCATTGTTGCGGGAGATCCAGGAGAATAATCCTGATGATTTCAGGAATTATCTCAGGATGACTCCTCGTAGAGTTCGTGCTGTGCGGGGGCTTGGTGTTGGGGTCCTGACCTTGACACAAGTCCAGTCCATGAACAGGGTGGGGAGGAGTTCATGGACCAAGAATTGGTTGCTTCAGCGTGACCAGTTCTCTCATATGCCTTTGCTCCGTGAGATCCGTGAGAATAATCCTGATGATTTCAGGAACTTTCTCAGGATGACGGACCCCGTGTTTCACCGTCTGTTGGCTTTGCTGTCCCCTTATATTACAAAGCAGGACACCTGCATGCGACAAGCTATCACTCCTGAACAAAGGCTAGTCGTCACCTTGTGGTACTTGGCGACGGGGAGAAGTCTGCAGGACATTAAGTTCTCAACTGGGATCTCCCCCCAGGCTCTGGGAATCATTATTCCAGAGACCTGTTCTGCCATCATACAGGTCCTGCAGAAGGACTATATTAAGGTAAGTTTTCTCCTTTAACATCACATTCTATGTATTTAATGTTTGCTAATGTATTGTATTTCTTTCATCATGCCATAATTACCATGATTGTAATATGCTGTGAATGTCCTTTTTGTCCTCATGCATGTTGGAAGCTTTTAAAGTTCCTTTTTTGTCCTTCATGCATATTTGCCTTAAACTAACCTCCCCAGCATGCTATTCTGGGCCCATACACACCTAGCCTAGTCTGTTAACAATGTATTTTGTCAGCTCCATTGTAGTGCTTACCCTAAACACCCTCTAAAATGTGTCCAAATGTTATTTTTGTCCTTAAATTCATGCAGAATGCAAGAGGCTTTTTTTTGGGGGGGGGCAAAACTCATTTGGAACCCTCCCTCCTCCCCAACTGCTAAGTCAACCGATACCAATACACTATCTGCTGACTTTGCCAAACCCATACACACTATACCTAATTACTATAACTTTTGTGGTCATGTTTTTGGATGGATTCACCAAAGCATGTAGTGCAAGGGCCTGCCTGAATACGTTCAAATGGTACTGTTTAAAGTTTTGTTCTCCTATTATCTTGATAGCTAATTGCAGAATGTAAAAATGTGCTTCAATTTGTACAGTGTGTATTCATATTTTTGTATTATGACACTTCTTACCTGTCCAGTGGGCTGGCAATAGTGTAAGTAAGGAGGGGCTGGCCAAAGTAACACACATTATTTATGCATTCAGCTCTCAATGAAGTGGAGAGGGTTACCTGTTCAAAACATCTACCCTCCCACCCTAAAATTTTTACGATGGGCCATCAGAGGGGGTGAGTAATCTGATAAGTGGGCCTAATCTGATAAGTGGACTTTTGTCTTTAAATATTCATTTCAAGAAATGTTATACTTATGTTGGCCAAGAATCAGGGGCGTTGCTAGGTCTACAAAAGATCTGGGGCTAGAACCCATAGCAGCGAAGTAAAGAAAGTCATATGCTTGGGCTGGCATACACATGTATATAATGTGTGTGTGTGTGTGTGTATATATATCGTTACATATCTGAGTGCGGATCCCATGGTTTATATATATATATATATATATATATATATATATATATATATATATATATATATATATATATATATATATATATATATATATATATATATAAAATAATTAAACTATATTTACACAATATAATATATCTGGCTTCAGATTTTTTAATTTCGACTAATGAGATCTGTACCCACATATGTGACTGAGGAATATAGAAACCCAACTGTTAGCCGCCTTTACCATATATAAATTTAATATGCAGGAAAAAAAATAAAGCAAGAATCATTTGCTTCAGTTTTTTTTTATTTAAAATAAAATTGCCAACATAATACTTAAGAAAAGAGATCTATGAATAAACATATGTAAACAATGGTCTTCTACATTTGCATATGTTGTACACCCCAGTCAAGAGATTATGATGATATATATATAAAATATATTAACAATATCACACAACTGTAATAAAACAATTCTCAAAAAAAACGTTTTCATAAAAGGTGTTTTTGGTTCCAAAGTTAAGCAAATGTCAATAATTAGACATAACATTAAACACACACACATAAAATAAATATATTTTAATATCTTTAAATAGTCTGGTACAGGGGTAGGCAACCTTTTGAGCAAAGTGTGCCGAAAAATGTTTTCAAAGAAATTGAGAGTGCCGGTTTTCTAACAAAAAAATGTCAACTTCACACTCTCAATCACAAAAATTTTTTATAAAGTAAATACTGTAAACTACTTTAGTAGTGAGAGATTAACATTCTGCACTCTCACGTCTCAGATCAGCCCCAATTCATGCACCTTCAAACCTCAGATTATTGCCCCCCTGCAAATCTGTCCCACCACTGTACCATCCTCCTCATCTGTCCCACCACTGTAACCCCCTGTTCATCTGTCCCACCACTGTAACCCCCTGCTTATCTGTCTCACCAGTGTAACCCCCTGCTCATCTGTCCCACCACTGTAACCCCCTGCTCATCTGCCTCACCACTGTAACCCCCTGGTCACCTGTCCCACCACTGTAAGCCCCTGCTCATCTGTCCCACCACTGTAACCCCCTGCTCATCTGGCCCAACACTGAACCCCCCTGCTCATCTGGCCCAACACTGAACCCCCCTGTTCATCTGGCCCAACACTGAACCCCCCTGCTCATCTGGCCCAACACTGAACCCCCCTGCTCATCTGGCCCAACACTGTACCCCTTGCTCTTCTGCCCCAAAACTGTACACCCCTGCTCTTCTGTCCCACTGCTTAACCCTCTTCTCAGCTCTTCCACCACTGTACCTCCCCTGCACATCTGCCCCACTGCTGTACCCTCCTGCTAATCTGTCTCACCTCTAAACCCCTCCTGCTCATTTTCCCCACCCCTGTACCCTCCTGCTCATCTGCTCCACCGCTGTACCCTCTTCTCATCTGTGACATGCAGAGTAGTGAAAGGAAGTAGAGATGAGACACATCTACCTGTCCTGGCACACTCATCCTGCTGATATAACTCTCGCATCCAGCCCACCTGCTTGTATGTGATGTATGTAATGTCACATACAAGCATCTGGAATGGATGCGCAATGATGAGCTTTGGTCAGGGGCATTTTCTGAAAGCAGTGGGCCTGTGTGCAGGATTATAAGTTGGGCCCCCGCAGCTGAGAAAAAGTGTGGCGCTCTTCGCCACAGAAAAAGTTGGGTGTGAATTTAATTTTGCTGAATACTGGCTGTGGCTTAAAGGGTCACAGAGTGCAGGGGTTCAGAAATAAGTGACGCAAAAGTTCAGGAATCATTTCAACAAAGTTCCCAGAAGCTCAACAGTAATTCCACAAACTGTCACCTGATTGTGGTTTTCTCAATCACAGTGAAATCCCTTCTTTCTGAGATTGGTAGTGGTCATCTTCCAAGTCATCTTCCTCCAGATGGTGGGTGGGGCTAGCAGGACTGTGATTGGCTTTAGCAGTGGCCAATGACAGTCCTCCTCCTCCTGGAAACAGGGACCACCACCCCCCTAGCAGAACTGCACCAAATCTCTTCCCCATCACAAAAGCTGACGATTGCAACTACAGCAAAAATTAGAGAACCAAACAATGTTTCCCATCTTTTACAATGTCTGGGAGCGCAGTGCCTCCCCCTCAGTGCAGACGCGGCATGGGGAATTCTGAAATTGAAATGCATTAGTGTCTCATTAGTGTCTCTCAACCCTGTGCTGCTCTGCTGATGGGGAGAGAGTCGAGTGCCGGCAAAAGAGGCTTTGAGTGCCACGGGTTGCCTACCTCTGGTTTGGTGCATACAACTTAATTTGTAGTGCAATTTAAATTCTTGAGGTAACATATAAACAAAACAATAGTGCAAAACAATGAGTATCTTCATCAGAAACAAATTTAGGTGAAGGGCTCTATCACCTAGACATTGTTTTTACTGTGAATGAAGAGGAAAACAGTTATTGTAAATTATACAGTGCCTTGCAAAAGTGTTCACCCCCCTTGGCTTTTTACCTATTTTGTTACATTACAGCCTTCAGTTCAATGTTTTTTTTAATCTGAATTATATGTGATGGATCAGAGCACAATAGTCCAAGTTGGTGAAGTAAAATTAGAAAAATATATACATAAAACTATTTTTCGGAAATAAAAAAATGATAATTGGCATGTGCGTATGTATTAACCCCCTTTGTTACGAATAGGAAAATGATAATGGATCCGCGCAATGAAAATAAATGCAAATATATTCAGATAATAAAATGCATGACTAAAACCGCAATAAAAACATAACCTTGATTAATATTATATATATTATATATATATTATATATCATTTTTGGATAACATGAAAATATTTATTAATCAAGGTTATGTTTTTAATACGGTTTTAGTCATGTATTTTATTATAAATTTGTTTTTACTATCTTCATTCTATATGTTGTTGTGTATAACCGTCCATATAATAGATCCTGGTTATGATATGCGGTATCTCATTCGTTATCTGCCTTGCGCAAATAATTGTATCATCACATAATTAAAGCATCAAATGAGCGGGGTCACCAACCCAGTTATTAGGAATAAGCTTGCGGAGTCACCAATTCGAACACAAGCCTAAACCCCACAGCGTGGGAATAAACTTGTACAACCACAGCAGATAGGAAATTGGCACGGACTTCGGTCTGTAATAATCACAGGGAAAATGGCTGCCGCTCAACTAAATGCGCAAGTGCAGCATGAGTTCCACACACTATATGAGGATAGGAGATGTAGCAAGCGGCACGCTCCCATAGACGTCCAATGACGAAACGCGTAGGACGTGGCCTAACGAACGTCTTGCGTCATCTCCTAACAGATCAAGCATAGGATTTTTTGACAGTTCAAATTCATATCTTTCATGCTTAACTTGAGTTTTTATAATGTGAGTACCATTCTAATTATTTTGAAATAAAAGTTTTAAACGTTTTTACGCTATAGGCACCCCTTCTTTTTTATGTTAACATAACACGATCCGGATTTGCCAGGAACTGCTGCACAGTGGCACAAACTGTGATTGTACAATACCCCTGCAGGGGTGACAGTACCCGGTGAGTGTTTGCACAGTAGGAGCACGATTAAAGGCACAGTCACCATTGAACACTGAAATAAGAAGATTGTATCACACAATGTTGTTTTATTAAAAGGATTAACCTTTTAAGCACAGTTTCAACTGCGCTTTCTAATTAGGACTATTTAAAACAATATTGTTTTGTTTGGATACCACTCGTTAATTTTGAGCACCAGTCACTTTACCATTGTTTGGACTTTTCCCCTTTACCCCCCTCCTTCCCCCCCTCCACCCCTCCCCCCTCCCCCTCCCCGGTCTATTCACTTTAGCATTTTAACTAATGCACTTTATGAATGTATGGGCATATTCTGTCACAATAGCATCACATGGTAGATGGTAAATTGCAAGGAGCCAGCCACTATCTGAAGAAAATCACATACACATTATCTTTCATGTTTTACTAATACCAATTCTGGTTTGTGAATCTTTTTTGAGGATAAAGTTTCTTAGGAATTTAAGCCATCTAAACACCTACACTGATTTATTAGAGGTGATAACCACAGAGGCATAACACTTTGCCATAATATTTGAACAGCGCCACACCCACACCCAAATTTCCCTCCCTTTGTTACAAAGCCCATAAAAAGCTCTGGTGCAACCAATTACCTTCAGAAGTCACATAATTAGTGAAATGATGTCCACCTGTGTGCAATCTAAGTGTCACATGATCTGTCATTACATATACACACTAGGGGTGTTGAAATTAGTTGTAGCATCAATGCATTGCGATTCGACCACCCTCGATGCAGCATGGATGCTACGACTTGCACAATCGATTTTCTGATGACATCACCTGCTTGCCGCTATATGCCCTGCCTCTCAGTCTGAACTGAACCGAAAGCAGCTGAAAGCAGCCAAAGGAACTGTGGGCATTAGCTGCGCCTCTTTTCCCGCCCCCGCTGACGTCATCCCTAGCTGCATCGCGTCACCGTGTTGAGCTGGCTGCTGTGAGACACGTGGGGCGAGTGTCCCTAACACGTGGGGCGAGTGTCCTCAACTCCCGATGAATCATGATCCAGTCCCATTGGCTCACCTTACACTGTGCATAGGCTGCCTCCTCTTTACAACAGTCTGCTGTGGGAGACCCGAGACACCAGACGGCCGTAGTTGTCCTCTGTCTTCCAGTCCTCCTCACAGGCTGCTGCGGGCATCATCATCATCATCATCAGGTACTTTGGGAACCAACCACCATCTTATTGTAGTATAAAGAATGGACTGTCTCCTGTGGACAACACAGCACCATCTTATCTCTTGTGGCTTAAAAAGTGGACTGAGCATGTGAAGGAAAGCACCAAAGTCTTATCATTTGTGACCATGAGAATTGGGATAAAGGGTTGACTGTGTGGTGCTGGGAACCTACCCACCCCTGTATAGTATACTACATATGTAGTCAGATGAACAGTAGTCTTTGTGCAAGGATCCAAATGTTGTGAGCTGTTATAGATCTCCTACACAGCTGCCAGCAGTGGTAGTCTTTGTGCAAGAATTTGCAAGAGGAACCCATAGGAGGGTAGGTGCAGTGTCTTGTGTAGCTACGAAAGTCTCTGACACCCTCTTGTATCATGTCCGCAGTCTCTGACCCTCTCTTGTATCATGTCCGCAGTCTCTGACCCTCTCTTGTATCATGTCCGCAGTCTCTGACCCTCTCTTGTATCATATCCGCAAGTCCCTGACCCTCTTTTGTGTTGTCTCCGCCGTCTCTGACCCTATTTTGTATTGTGTCCGCAGTCTCTAGCCCTCTCTTGTATCATGTCCGCAGTCCCTGACCCTCTTTTGTATCATGTCCCCAGTCTCTGACCCTCTCTTGTATCATGTCTGCAGTCTCTGACCCTCTCTAGTATCATGTCTGCAGTCTCTGACCCTCTCTAGTATCATGTCTGCAGTCTCTGACCCTCTAGTATCATGTCTGCAGTCTCTGACCCTCTCTAGTATCATGTCTGCAGTCTCTGACCCTCTAGTATCATGTCTGCAGTCTCTAACAATCTCTTGTAGTAGGTCTGCCGTCTCTGATCATCCCTTGTATCATGTCTGTAGTCTCTGACCCTCTCTTGTAGTATTTTGGGGTCAGTCAGTCTGCAGCTTCTCTTTAAGTTGTCTGCTGTGTTTACACTTTGCTACAAGCAGAAAGTGTTTTTTTTTAAGAACAGATAAAATAAAAACAAAATGGAGTTCTTCTGACTGCTTGAATTTTTTGAATGAAAACCATGCGCAGTAATCATGATGCATCGCTGAATCGAACCGAATCGTGGACAGGATAGTCATAATTGGATCGAATCGTGAGGCCAGTGAAGATGTGCACCCCTAATACACACACACACCTTTTTGAAAGGCCCCAGAGGCTGCAACACCTAAGCAAGAGGCATCACTAACCAAACACTGCCATGAAGACCAAGGAACTCTCCAAACAAGTAAGGTACAATTAGGGGTGAGCATCTTCACTGGCCTCATGATTCGATTTGATTACAATTATCCTGTCCATGATTCGATTCAGAGATACATCACGATTACTGAGCACGGTTTTCATCCAAAAAATTCAAGCAGTCCAAAGAACTCCATTTTGTTTTTATTTTATTCGTTCTTAAAAACAAAACAACGCTCCCTGCATGTGGCAAAGTATAAACAAAATAGACAACTTAAAGAGAAGCTCCAGACTGACTGACCCTAAAATACTACAAGAGAGGGTCAGAGACTGCAGACATGATACAAGAGATGATCAGAGACGGCAGACCTACTACAGGAGATTGTTACAGACTGCAGATATGATACAAGAGGGTCAGAGACTGCAGACATGATACTAGAGAGGGTCAGAGACTGCGGACATGATACAAGAGAGGGTCAGAGACTGCGGACATGATACAAGAGACTGGAAAACTGGTCAGAGTTGAGGGAAGGATGGATGATGCTAAATACAGGGATATTCTTGAGCAAAACCTGTACCACTCTGTGTGTGATTTGAGGCTAGGACGGAGGTTTACCTTCCAGCAGGACAATGACCCCAAACACACTGCTAAAGCAACACTTGAATGGTTTAAGGGGAAACATGTAAATGTGATGGAATGACCTAGTCAAAGCCCAGACCTCAATCCAATAGAACATCTGTGGTCAGATTTAAAGATTGCTGTTCACAAGTGCAAACTAATCCAAATTGAAGGAGCTGGAGCAGTTTTGCAAGGAGGAATGGGCAAAAATCCCAGTGGTAAGATGTGGCAAGCTCATGGAGACATATCCAAAGCGACTTGGAGCTGTGATAGCCGCAAAAGGTGGCTCTACATTGTATTGACATTAGGGGGGTGAATAGTTATGCACATTGATTTTTTGTTATTTTGTCCTATTTGTTGTTTGTTTCACAATAAAAAAAAAAAACATTTTCAAAGTTGTGGGCATGTTCTGTAAATTAAATGATGCAAATCCTCAATCCATCCATGTTAATTCCAGGTTGTGAGGCAACAAAACACGAAAAATGCCAAGGGGGTGTAGCGCTACCACCGAAGGAGCCGCTAATGAATGTTTGATTCTGCACCCTGCCTCTCAACCCCAAGAATGGTCTCAACCCCACTGGCACACCTGCTTGGTAATATTAATGTGGGACCCAGCAAGAGAGAGAAACGCAGTAATGATAAACCATATTTACCATAGCCCTGGATCCCGTCACTTCACCAGCTGTAGTAGTAAATAGAGACTCACACAGAATATCAATTAACCACTCAGAAAGTTTAGTAAAGTGGATATTAAACACAATGAACAATGTGATCAATCAGAAACAATAAGTGACAGTAGATAACAGTCAGTGTATAAGCGGTGGGTTCAATAATCAGAGTAGGGAGTATATGCAGACAGGTGCACAATGGGACAGGCACTCAATATACTCCAAAACCTATATTAAACACCTTCCCACTGAAACCCCAATACACACACACCAAACTGTCATAATATAATGTTAATTACATTCAAGAGCACAATGCAATATTTAACCTGTGCTCAAGGGCTCCCCCTAGGTTGCAATTCAATGTCCCAACTACAAAACCAGAACTGGGATGCTTTGCAGAAAATGGTAAGAGTTCCTTTTCTTCCGATATCTTCAGCTAACCTGTAGTTTAAACCGCAGTATTTGTAATCCAACAGGGAAACAGATAGAAAGCAAACTGTAGAATAAATGATATATTGATAACTGTTTAACTGAAGAAATAGAGCACTTGTAACACGTCCTACTTATCTGTGAGTGTAATACTAACTTTACAGCACAGGGAATAACAGACCCTAGACAGGGAATAACAGACCCTAGAGTTCAGCTGTATGCGGCCTGTGAATAGGCAGGATCACTTCTGTGAGACAATAAGTCTCACCAGCAGTCTGTAAATAACTCACTCAGCAAACAGTGCACTTTACTGAAAAGGACAGGTGCCATCTCACCACAATAGACCCAGAGGCTGTGAGGCTCCGTCCGGACTCCCTTCTTGCTGTCTCAGTCTGATAAAAGATGGCGCCGCCGCACTGTACCGCTCCTCCGGATGGCTGGGATGCAGGGAACTTCCAGATGTCCTGGCATTACACACCGATCCACTTGCTAAGCTGACCTGGCTTCACTCTGAAGTCCCTCAGAGGCTGGCAATCCCGCTCTGCGCCATGTAGGCCGCAGTCTTTCGATCACACACACACAGACCTCCCTGCTGGTTGTTGAATGGCGTCTGGAGAAGCCGAAAGATGGCCGCGCTTGTCCTTTTATCTGTTTACCCAGCGGGCTGTTCTGTGACTTGGCATTGTGGGTTCAGTAGTTCCCAAACAACATGTGTCACTTCCTCATCAAACTACATATCCCACAATGCATAACTGTTTACCTCTTAAATGAAGAAAAGTTCCTGATAAAGTTTCAGCGGTCACTAGAGGGAGCCAAACCCTTACTTAAGAAACAACACATTATTTAACATGATAACTTTGGTAGCAAATCCCTGTACTGCACATTCCCCCACTTGAAATCTTTGGTCCCCAAAGATAGTAAAAGTTTGTGACCTGTTACATGCTTTTATATACAGGCCAAGAAATAGGTTAATGCACACATGAAAACAAACGAGTTGCATTTTCATAAGAAGAGTTCAAACTCAAACAGCTCATATCATGACACAGAGCTGACAGAGGAGCCTCCCACCAATTGTCATAAGAAGGGAGGCTGTTCTGTCCACTTGCTACTGACACCAAAGTGTCATGTATAGATGTGCCAGGGGGTGAGATGGAGTTGTCCTCCACCAAATCAATGGTGGAAGGACCAGGCACTTCAGGAGTCCTTTTTGAAGTAGGACAAATCTCCTCGGAGCATTCACCCAGAGTGTTATAAGTTAGTCTCTTAGGTGGGTCAATAACTCTCTTCACTCTCTGTTCTTTAGGATCTGGTGTTACAGACTCACTGGTATCGTCTTCATCCACAGCCACTTCTTCCTCCTGCTCATCCACTTTATCTTCCTGTATTTCAGTTTCTTGCATTTCAGCTTCCTGCATTTCCGCTTCAATGAAAGAGGAAGAACCCTCAGAGTCTGTTCCCATCAAGGAAGTTTGGAGGTCTTCCAGATCCCCTGAAGATCTATCTTGAGGCACAAACTCAGGGCTTCTGGTCAGAGAATTCCACTGTCTGTCACTGTGGAATGAGGAAAAGGGGTGGTAGCAATCTCTGGTGTGTGAAATGGCCACAACCAGTCTATTTCCATCTCTTCACCTTAGCTGTGCTCATCATCCACAGCAAGGGGCACAGACTGAGATCTAGTCACTGGTCGGGATCTCTGAGAGGTGGTGGATGTGGACGGTGAATCTTGCTGCGGTGGTACACGAACTGCCTTTGACAGAGGCAAAAGATGATTGCTATGCCAAGTCTTTTGTGGGCCTGTGCATCCCTCTGGCCGAATCTGGTACACTGGCAGCCCTGGGAGTTGTTTGCAGATAAAATAGGGATGTAACTTCCAGCAATCAGCCAACTTGTGTTTCCCAGGTACACCTAGATTCCTCAGCAGCATTCTATCACCTGGTTGTAAGTCCTGTACTCACACTCTGAGGTCGAAATTTCTTTTGTTCCTCTTTCCTTGGGGCATCTGAAGCAGCTTGAGCCTTATCATAGGCACTTTTCAGGCTTCTCCGCAGTCGGTCCACATACCCTCTGTGGAAAGTTGCTGAGGTATGATCCGGGGATGTAGCGAAGGCTAGATCCACTGGTAGCTGGGCCTCCTGCCCAAACATCAAGCGATAGGGAGTGTATCCAGTTGCATCATTTGCAGTGCTGTTGTAAGCGTGCACAATAGCTGCTATGTGCTTACTCCAGTGTTGCTTTTGCTCTGAAGTTAAAGTTCTGAGCATATTCAAAAGAGTTCTGTTGAATCTCTCTGGTTGAGGATCTCCTTGAGGATGGTACAAGGTAGTCCTAGATTTCTTGTTGCCCAGCAAATCTAAAAGTCTCTTAATGAGGCTGCTCTCAAAATCTCTGCCTTGGTCGGAGTGGAAACGCTGGGGTAGGCCATAATGTACAAAGAATTTCTCTACTAAGATCTTGGCCACCGTGGATGCCTGCTGATCCTTTGTGGGAAATGCCTGGGCATAATGGGTGAAGTGGTCGGTTATCACCAGGAAATTTCCCTGCCTACTCAGATCAGACTCCAAGCACAGGAAGTCAATGCAAACCAGCTCTGAAGGTGGCCCATTGGGGCGGATCAGTGAGGCAAAGTCTTCCTTTGGATACATCTAAAGCAAGAGTGGCAGTAGCCCTCGACTTCAGCCCACATGCAGGGCCAATAGAATCGGTCCATTACCAGTTGGAAAGACCTCTCAGACCCTAGATGGCCATGATGGTCATGTAGAGCAATTAAAGCTGTCTCCCGATGCTTTTCTGGTAGGAATAACTGTAATTTTTCTTTGGGATCATCAGAGGGGCCCCTTCGGTAGACCACCCCTTGTTGCAGCTGCAACCGATCCCACTCCTTGTGTAGCAAACTTCCTTTGGCGGCAAAATTAGGTTTCACCTATGGTATCAAAAATCGTTGCACCAGCCCTGAATTTTTGATATAATATTTCAACCCAGGGCCCGTTCCTGCACCCAACAAGAGTATCTGTGACAGGTTACAGTGTTGTGGCACCACCACCAAACACCCAATGTTTCTGCCCTTGTTTAACAGAGGCATGTAATTACAATTTTTTATATCATATTTCACAGCAGGGCTCATTCCTGCACCCAACAAGAGTATCTGTGAGGGGTTACAGTGTTGTGACACCACCCACACTGCCCAAGGCCCAATTTGCTGCCCCTGTTTAACAGGGGCTTGCAATTACAATTTTCGATATCATATTGCACAGCAGGGCCTGTTCCTGCACCCACCAAGAGTAACTGTGAGGGCTTATAGTGTTCTGGTACCACCAAACCTAAGTATATAGGGCAGGCCGTATAGTATATATACTGCTGTTCAGAGTATATAGTGCCTGGGGGCCCCCCAGGCCATTTTTAAAAAATGTGTGTGCAGGCCTCCCCTTAATATCCATACAAGACCTGAAGGGCCTGGTATGGATTTTGGGGGTGACATCCACGCCATTGTTTTTGTATTTTTGATATTTTTATCTATATTGCCGGGATCCGACAATACATTAAAGCCGCAAGCAGTTTTAAATGACATTTTTTCCTTTAGAAATGTCATTTTGCTGTGGCACTGTTATAAACATGGGAAAGATGCGCTACTTTACAGGCATACTAAGAAGACCCCCCAGGCACAATATTTAAAGGCATATTTCATTTTTATTATTTTTTTTTTATGTTCTGCTGTGAACCCAACCAGCGGGTGTTTCGGCTTATCCCTAATATTCATGTGCTAGAATGGCCCAGTCAAAGTCCAGTCATGAATCCAGTTGAGAATCTGTGGCAGGACTTGAAAATTGCTGTTTACTGACATTCTCCATCTGACAGAGCTTGAGCTATTTTGCAAAGAAGAATGGGCAAAAATGTCACTCTCTAGATGTGCAAAGCTGGTAGAGACATACCCAAAGGTGAAAGGTGGTTCTACAAAGTACTGACTCAGCGGGGCTGAATACAATGCACACCACACTTTTCACATATTTACTTGTAAAAAAGTTGAAAACCATTTATCATTCTCCTTCCTCTTGACAATTATGTGCCACTGTGTGTAGGTCTATATATATATATATATATATATATATATATATATATATATATATATATATATATATATATATATATATATAATCTATTAAAAATGTCTATTTCTATTAAAAAGTTTCAGCAGGGAGAAGCCCTTTTAACTACTTTAAGACTGGACTATTTTACTCCCTTCCCACCAAGGATATTTTTCAGATTTCAGTTCTGTCACACTTTGAATGATGATTACTCAGTCATGCAACACTGTACCCAAATGAATTTTATATCTTTTTTAAAGGACAGATAGATCTTTCTTTTGGTGATATTTAATCACCACTGGGTTTTGTTTTTTTTGCTATATAAAGTAGAAAAGACTGAAAACTTTGAAATAAAATGTTTGTCCTAGTTTCTGTTATAAAATGTTGCCAATAAATAATATTTTGTCATAAATGTAGGCCAAGATGTATTCTGCCACATTCCTTTGGTAAATATAATCCAAATCTGTGTATTTATTTAGTCTGTGTGAAAGTTATAGAGTGTACATACTATGGTATTTACTGTATATATTTAAATATTCATCAATCCTGATTTACTGACTGCTTATCACATTTCTTAAGGCCCTAAAATGCCAGGACAGTACAAATACCTTTTGTTAAAAAAGTAGACAGTCCAAAGTATTTAGTAAGAGGCATTGTAAATTTTTTAAAGTTATCCCAAAAACATATTCTGCTACACCTCTCAGAGTATGGGATACCACATGTGTGAGACTTTTTCACAGCCTAGCTACATAGAAGGACCCAAAATCCAAGGAGTACCTTTAGGCCTTCCAGGGTATATATTGCACTTCTAATTCCCTGATTGACTATCACAGTTTGGAGTGCCTGGAGCACCTGGACAATGGAAACACCCACATGTTTTTTTAAGAGAAAAAAAAACTGAAAAATAAAAAAATGACTTTTAAAGGCTCAGCCTAAGCAAATTAAATTCAAAAAGCAAGGTGTAAAAATAAGAAGCACCTGCTGAGATTAGCCAATTGCTCACACCTCAGAATAATTATCTAATTAGGATCTGTGGTGAGTTCCTCTGAACGGGTTTAGCATACAAAAAAAAACAGGATTAGTGTTTGATTAGTGTTAAGTGAATTTACATAATTAAACTTTATATACTTTTTGCTAAATTGCCTGTTTCTCTCTGAAGAATTGCTTTTTGGAATTGTCTTCCTAATTCCTGTTTTTTCTTATATGTTTTTTTAAGAGGCATGATGAGTCTTGAAGATTTCATTTTTTTGCCCTAAGTTTTTGGAAAATGTGAAATGAAAATGTATTTTACACAAAGTTGTCAATTAATAAGATATCTCTAGAATTACATAACAAAACACCTTTTGCTGCTCCTTTCAAGTGTAGTCATACCACATATGCAAACCTTTTTTTAACAGACTAACCACACAAAGAGACCCAACATCCAAGGAGCACATTCAAACTTTCTAGGAGCATAAACTGCACATAATCAGTTGAATACCTATCACACTTTTAGAGATCCTGGAGCACAAGGACAGTGGAGAAACTTTCTTCATTGGTTGCACAAACTCTGGAGACACTGTACTACTGATATGGCAGAGATCTGGGACACCATTGGTGGCTGCACTGGCTCTGGTGACAGTAGCACTGGTGTGGCAAGTAAACATGGACATTGTCACTGGCTGCACTGGTCTGCTGACACTGGGACTGGTATGACAAAAATTAGGGGCACCTTTGCTTGCTTAAACTGGTTGGATGACACTGCAATTGGTGTGGTAGTGCAAATGAAAACTGTTGGTGGCATACACTGTTAAGGTCCAGCAAAACACGGCACCACCACTCAACCCAGTCAACTAGATACAGAATGAAAGTGTGTGGTGCTATGATGGCTATTCCTGCTTGTCTTATGTGCCGGTGCCACTACACAGTGGTCTGTTGATTAGTGTGGCAGTAATCAGGAAAACTGTCCTTGATGCATTAGTCTGGTGTGGTGGCAATTAGGTACACTGATTCTAGCTACACTGGTCTGTTCACACTGTGACTGGTTTGATGGTGATCAGAGACACTGTGACTGGCTGCACTAATAGGGCTGCTCACATGTAAGGATGGAGGGCGGTAAAACCTTGCTGTTGAGCAGCAGATTTTACTTCCCCTCAACAGCAGAGGCAGTGTCCAGGGCTGTACACATACTGTGGCTGTGATCCTTTGCAGCTGTGGCAGGAATTATACCCCTTACATGCCCACCAATAACAACCTATTCAAGTGAATGGGGGTGCTTGGGCAGGGTCCAAGAGATTAAAGCAGGCAGTGAGGAGGTGATACAATGCCCTCTCATCACCTGTCAAATGCTCTCTAAAGAGTGATCCAAACACATATGGCTCTTTGGAGAGAACCACACATGTGAACGAGTCCTTATGGTGCCACTATGACTGGTGTGGTGGTGATGAGGGAACCTGGGACTGATGTGGTGGTGATCAGGGACACTGGGACTGGTGTGGTGGGGATCTGGGACACTGTTACTGGTGTGGTGGTGATCATGAACATTGGGACTGCTGTGGCAGTGATCAGAGACCCTGTGACTGGTGTGGTGGTGTCAAGGGACGCTAGGATGGCTGTGGCGGTGATCAAGGACACTGTGACTGGCTTGTGGGGTGATCAGGGACACTTTGACTGATGAAATGATATGTGGTAGGGGGCGCTGGTATAAGTGCTATGCAAAAAAACTCTAAAATTCACAATATACAATCTGTGATTAGACAAACATAATAAAGTGCATAGTGCTATAATAAACAATTGATAATTTGGTGATAAATTCATTACTCTAATAATCAAGAAATAAAGTCCATATAAGTTCTTATTGTTGTGATTTTTATACATACACCGTCACCAAGGCAGATCTTTGTAAATATCAGCCGATGAGTGTGGGTAAAACGCCTACTCACCAAATGGACATGACTTCCTTAACTAAAAAGAAGGTCACAACAGGCAGTTTGGATAAACCAGTGGGCTTGCTGGTAACCAATGGAGATGTGGCTGAAATCCTTTTTCAATAAGATCCTTCTCTCCACCACAGGTGAACCATTGAAATTAACAAAAAACGGACCATAGCGTAATACAGTTTATTTTAACAAATTTGATAAAACAAGTACAAGTTGGCTGCTTACATTTTAAGGTGCCTTTTCCCTGCACTAAGGATATCAGCATGTAAACACCATGTGTAGGTCTGCAGCCTCCCAGCCTTCGCTTGGTAACTGGCGTGCGTTCCACCGCCGGTGTTGGTAAACCGGATGTGAGTTACCGTAAGTGACGTGACCAGGATGAGCCTCGTCGTTTTACAACGTCATCACTAGGCAGATTAGGTTAAATACCTCCAAAGCGTGACGTGATTGGCGGAGCATGTCGGAGCATGTCAGTCATGACTGATGAAGAGGCGATAAGGGGCTTTGACTGACTGCACTAGTCTGGTGACATTGTACTGCTGTAGCAGCTATCAGAGACAATGGCTGGCAGCACTGACATACGGTGACATCAGAGCAGCTAGCCATTGTATATGATTACCCCCATAGCAGTGATCTGCACTTGCAGTGATCTCCACTTGCTCTGGTGACAGTATGTAAAAAAAAAAATGTTCCATTTTCTTTTACATACTGTCACCAAAGCAGTGCAGTGTCACCATATTTACACTGGAATGCTCTGGGAGGAGGGGGGGTTCTTTTTTTTTACACCTTGATTGCTTATACAGTCATGATGACTGTATAAGCAATCAGTTCTAACTGTTTGGCTGCATTCATACATCCATGGCTTACCACTGTTATTACTGTGATTGATCACAGCGATCACATGGTACTGGGCCAATTTCAATTATATTAGTAAACAACGGCGGCATGAATGAGAGCCATTGTTTACTACCAGTACTGTTTGCTACCAGTGCTATGATCGCTGTGATTGGTCACAGCAATCATATGGTACAGGGCTAATGGCAGCTGCCCTGTACCCCAATCTGAGATCTGCAGCAATCACAGATCGTGCCGAGCGTCCTCCCAAAATGATGCTTGTCCCATTCTGCCGTATATATACAGTTACTGGGTGGGAAGCAGTTAGTAATGCTTAAAATGAAACAAAAAAATGCCAAAAGTTCCGTGAAATTACATGCATGGTGGATGCTCTAATCTGTGAAGTGGTACATCCATAGGATGTGCTACAGCAAATGCCGCTAAATGACATTTCCCTTTTGGATTGTTTTTTTTTTTAAGGGAATCAGCAGCTGGCCACTGCCCTGGATGACATGCACCAATGAAAAAAATGTTTTTCAAATTTTGTTCAGTGGGAAGCAGCTCTATTATTACAGCTTAAAGGGCTACAATAAAAAATGTAAACTGTATTTGAATAATATGCATGCCCTAAACCTGCCTGGGAAGGGACACACCCATATGATGTATACGATGTACTACAACAAAATCAACATTTACAAATAAAAACATTAGAATTGCCAGTAAGTTTCCCAGCAGGTTCATTCTGTTTGTAAACAAAGCAGCTGATGATTCCTTTCATCTATACCAAACCCTTAGCCTACATTAAAATCTAGGGGTATGCTATGCAAAAAACAAACAAAAAAAAAATACATAAGCTTCCCCTACCCCAATATGTAACAGACCCTTATCAACAATGCAGGTCTGGTATGAATTTTAAAAGAGAACCCCACACAAAAAAACTAGAAAAAAAGGTCTGTCTAACCCCAAAATCCAAACCAGACCCTGGTTGATCAGGAAAGGAGGAGCATGAAAGATGTGTATCTCCAGTGTTGGTACAGAGGAAATTTGGTCATGTCCATAACTGGTGAATTACGTCAGCCAGAATATCTCACCCTTTTGTTTACATTCTTTTGCCAACTGGGGAACTATCATTAGTGGCAGTTCTCCTTCTGGATCGGCTGAGTCAGCAGGTCAGCATGATTTACATTATGGGACTTTTTCAAAGAAATCTTTATAAAAGATTTTGTCAAAGGTGTGTGCGTGTGTTTATTTACTTTTTTTGCAATGACTAACCAGGGGTACTAAATTTCACTTACCCATTCACATAGAGGAGGTGGTATTTGATAAGTCCCCCTTCACAGACCCCCCAACCAACTGACCGGGGTTGTGGGTAAGAGTCCCTTTTCCTCATCAACATGGGGGCAAGGTGTTTTGCCAGAAGAGGTTACCCCTGACAATGTACTTTCCCTATCTTAAGGGCATGCGGCCTATTATGGTTCAGGAGGGAGTGGGCTTCCTACTTGCTGTCCCCTTTTTTTTTATTGTCAGCCAGGCTGCATGCTTGGATTTGTGTCTAGTGTGATTTTTTATTGACTTTTTATTTTTGCATAGGGTGGTAATGGGAATGGAGTGGGGAAATATCAGAATATGAGAGCCCCCCATAAAAATAAGATGGCCCCTAGATATTGCCCGCCCCCCCCCCATGCAAATGAGTAAGGGGTATATAGTACCCCTGTCTACTAATTCACAAAAAAACTAATACATAAATAAACACACATTGCTGTTTAACATTGCTACTCCATGAGAAGCGTTTAATACTGGTTCTAATATAGATGTGTGAATTTACTGTTATTTCTAAATCCATCCAAGTTTTATCCTGCGTTAAGCCCTGATGAAGGAGGGTGGTGTTGCCCCTGAAATTTGTTAGCTGACTTATTTACCAACACTTCAGATTTCTTGGACTTGGTCTGGCGCTCCTTTCTTGATTTCTATGATTTGAGTTAATGTAAGGTGTCCATTGAGGGAAGTTTTCCTATGTGGGAACCGCCTTAACAGGGTTATTGAGCTTGTTTTCCTTCATTTGACTGCAAGTACAAGGTTGAAAGTTTCCACTGCCTCTTTAATTTTTTAGAGTACAGCATCATTACCATTCAGAGTACTTTAATTTGTAGTTCAATTATACGTATACTAAAACGACATGTCCTCTTTAAAATAAATAAAGGACCCATTTACACTACTGAAAAATGCATAGCAAACACAGTCAGCCCACATTTTAAGTGATTGATAGCATGGTCTTTAGGATGATGTTTTAATTGTACAAATATAAATGAACCTAACTTGCAATATGCTGTAATTCTGCTATCCCCTACAGTGCAAAGAATGTGGAGTGAAATTGCAACATTTACTGAACTATGTTTTACTGCATTGCAGTTCTATTGCATTTTTTTCAGAACCAAATAACCAATATACTTTTGAAAAAAACTAATGTATCTTAAAATTGCAATATGCTGTTGCAACAAGTTGTTTAACCACTTCCTTCCTGGAGCAACCAACTTTTTTTTTTAAATCTGCTTTGTAGCTCTAGAAATACATCAAATGGTCGGAACATATATACTGTGTATATATATATATATATATATATATATATATATATATATATATATATATATATATATATATATTTATTTATTTATATACACACTCAGATACAAACCCAGAGGCCCTGGGACAATAATGATGATAGTTTCAGTTTTGTGTGTTTTGCGATATTCACACATTCACACATGAGAAAAACCACGCAACTTATAAATCAACAGTCAAACATACATCAAATGCATCAAATCAAACCACCAAATAATAATACTGTAGTGCCCAATACATATAAGGGTGCACCATCAACATATATTTAAATCATATTTATAATTATTTCCTGTTGCAATCACTATAAGCTAGATAATATTGGGGTGATGAGGAGCATTGACCCTAGTAAAGGTCAAGACGCAGATAGACCTCGCATAGCAGCGGGTCAATGATAAATAAAAATAAAATAGGTCCAATTTGGAGATCCTGAAGTAGAGCAAGCATCAAATCTTTTACCTGCACTAGGCCAGGGGTACAAACTTAGGTTCAGGTGCCAAGCAACACAGCAGAACACAGCAAAACAGCAGCCAGTAATAACATGATAAAGGGCTAACAGGCCAAGCCACTCAAGGGCAAATGTAGGTAATGGTTTTGCAAGACAATAGGTAATCACCTCGACATTTAGGTCATCCACGAAAGCACAGATGAATCGCCTTAATGTAGAGGGTACCAGGGAGAACTAAACTGTATCATCTCTGCAGAAGGAGCAACTCCATTTGGTATTGGTATCCTGGGGAAAGTAAAAATCGAACAGTATCTCCATCCTGGACCTGCAGCTTCTCAGGGTAAAGGGTGAAGCACCAAGACTGTCTCCTACAGTTGATTCAGCTGTGGGATCGGCGCACCACCAGTACAGAGCATTTTCAGGAATAGCAGCAGGCAGGTGTGAGTGCATCTGCAAGCACAGTGAGGCGAAGACTTTTGGAAGATGGTCTGGTGTCAAGAAGGGCTGCATAGAAGCCACTCCTCTCCAGGAAAAACATTTGAGGCAGACTGATACTCTGCAAAAGGTACAGGGATTGGACTTCTAAGGACTGCGGTAAAGTCATTTTCTGTAATGAATCCCCTTTCCGCTTGTTTAGGGCATCCGAAAAAAACCTTGTCCAGAGAAGAAGAGATGAGCACTACCATCAGTACTGTGTCATGCCAACAGTAAAGCATCCTGAGACCATTCATGTGTGGGGTTGCTTCTCAGCCAAGGGAGTGGGGTCACTCACTATTTTGCCTAAGGACACAGCCATGAATAAAGAATAGTACAAAAACATCCCCCGAGAGCAACTTCTCCCAACCATCCAAGAACAGGTTGGTGATGAACAATGCCTTTTTCAGCATGATGGAGCACCTTGCCATAAGGCGAAAGTGGTAACTAAGTGGCTTGGAGGAACAAAACATCAACATTTTGGGTTCACGGCCAGGAAACTCCCCAGACCTTAATCCCATTGAGAACGTGTGGTCAATCCTCAAGAAGCGGGTGAACAAAAAATACCCCACAAATTCTGGCAAACTCCAAGCATTGATTATGCAAGGATGGGCTGCCATCAGTCAGGATGTGGCCCATGAGTTGATTGACAGCATGCCAGGGCGAATTGCAGAGTTCTTGAAAAAGAAGGGTCAACACTGCAAATACTGACTCTTTACATAAAATTGATGTAATTGTCAAAAAAAGCCTTTGTCACTTATGAAATGCAACCACAGATTCCTGGGAACTAACAGTGTGGCTGAGAGAGGAACCGCCATCTGCTGTCACACTGGGGGGGCAGTAAGGGGGTGAGGGTCAGAACAAGAACATGCAACATGTTACACTCTAAAGATATGTAACATGTTCTGAAAGGTGAACTTATTCTTTAAAAATTGGGGCAAAGGATATTAGAGCTGTTGAACCCGCCTACTCACAGATAAAAACAATTTGATAATTGCAGAACAGATTCAATGGCTTTACATTTGTTTTCTAATTTGGATTTTTCTTTTGGTCTGGACTTTTTAAATCTGCTCCAATGCATACCATTATAACTATATGGACAGGCTTCAATAATGATATCACCAGTAGGTGTCACTGAGATTGCCGCACCACCATGTCCTATCCTGAACATTGCTGGTGCAACTTCTTCTTGAGGATAGGATCTGTGGGGGATTATTAAAGCCATTTAATATAAACTATAATAAGCTTCCACACCATGCTGTTTAATTTCATAAGTATTTTTGGTCAGTCTTTTGCTTTTAGCACTATTGCTAGTTATACAGCAATATTGAACACATTTATTATGGTAGTTTGTAAAAGTTCATGCCAATTTTCACTCATTAATATACTTTTTAGCCATTGTGCTTCTTTCTGGGAAGAATGGTATCATTAATTTTCCCCTTGTAAAAAAATGTTTATATCTTCAAAATGATTGTCAAATTCCAGCCGAAACTTGAAAAGTAATACTGCACATTTAAGTAAATGTCTTTTTGATTACCCATCTGTTCATTTAATATGTATTATGAAATTACATTCTATAGAGAAGATTATGAATATGTCATACTTCTGGTTCCAAATGCACTCGGTAATGATGTCATTGTCAGTGGTGTATTAACATGAGTGAAATAATTCTTCCTTTTATGGTTTCTATATATAATATATACTGTATATTTCCTGTAAAGGGTTCTGCTTTATTAATTCATGAAATTGGTCAGACAGCCATGCAGTCATTTTACAGAGCAAGGAAGCTTTTTAGAATAAGGATTATTTTTACCACAAATTGCTTGTGTTAGATCATTAATCTTATTAATTATATCATTTACAACAAGTGATACTTTACTTTAGCTATGCAATGCAGGTTTTTTTTAGAAGCATAATGCATGTATCATAATTATTGACAGTGATAAAAATAGTAGTACTGGTACAAGAGCTTCAACGGTAAAAAAAAAAAAGTACTTAATAGATAGATTTGATAGATTATCGAAACATATTGGTCCAATCCTGATTTTTAATAAACATATAAATGAGTGCAGTGTAATCCATACAGATGCTGTAGCAGTCTAAGCCATTAAGAAAGTTTAGATGAGGCTATTAATTAATTTATTTTCCATTATTTATATAGCAATGACAGATTTCCATCAGTCATTCTACCTAAGGGAGCTTAAGATAAAGTCTATATACTACCAAAACTGTATATATGGTGCTCCTCATGAAGTCACATTCCAAAACTCTTAAAATGTTTGCTTCCTATATATAAAAGATGCTAGGACTTTGAGGCACTACACATAAACAGATTTTATCCATAAAAGAATATGTAATCTTTATTCATATAAATCTCAGGTTAAAAACATATTAAAATGACAGTGGTGTGCAATCCCTGGCCAAAAGACAACATGTTCTATCATCGGCTTGAAGCCATCCAAATTCACAATATATTGGGTAACCCCATATGCTATATTAACCAGCTCCCTCATTGCAGTTGTGATAGGTCATGTTGAAGCTCAACGCGTTTCCCAAATTTTTTATTATCAGTTCATAAGGAACAGTGGAAGTTTAAAATTTTTTCATTCACTTTAAATAGTTTGATCTAGAAAAATTATTTCCTTCACTATCCGCTGCATTGGCTCCACCAAATGATGACGAGAGAGTGACCAGCTAGCTTGGATAATCCTAAGTTGAGTTCCCCTTATATGGGTATATATACTTTTATTTTATACATTTGGTTCTTGTTGTGAACTTCCACTGCTCCTTATGAAGCGTGAATAAAAATCTGCAAAACGTGTTAAGATTCAACATAGCCCATCACAACTGCAATGAAGGAGCTGGTTAACATACTGTATGGGGTTGCCCAATATATTGTGAATTTGGTTGGCTCCAAGCAGGTGATAAAACATGTTGTATGTGGTCAGGGCTTGTACAATACTATCATTTTAATATGTTTTTAATTTGAGATTTACAGTATCTCACAAAAGTGAGTACACCCCTCACATTTTTGTAAATATTTTATTATATCTTTTAATGTGACAACACTGAAGAAATAACACTTTGCTCCAAAGTGAATTAGTAAGTGTATGGCTTGTATAACAGTGTAAATTTGCTGTCCCCTCAAAATAACTCAAAACACAGCCATTAATGTCTAAACTGCTGGCAACAAAAGTGAGTACACCCCTAAGTGAAAATGTCCAAATTGGGCCCAATTAGTCGTTTTCCCTCCCCAGTGTCATGTGACTCATTAGTGTTACAAGATCTCAGGTGTGAATGGGGAGTATGTGTGTTAAATTTGGTGTTATCGCTCTCACTCTCTCATACTGGTCATTGAAAGTTCAACATGGGACCTCATGGCAAAGAACTCTCTGAGGATCTGAAAAAAAGAATTGTTGCTCTACATGAAGATGGCCTAGGCTATAAGCAGATTGCTAAGACCCTGAAACTGAGCTGCAGCACGGCGGCCAAGACCATAGAGCGGTTTAACAGGAAAGGTTCCACTCCTAACAGGCCTCTCCATGGTCGACCAAAGAAGTTGAGTGCACGTGCTCAGCGTCATATCCAGAGGTTGTCTTTGGGAAATAGATGTATGAGTGCTGCCAGCATTGCTGCAGAGGTTGAAGGGGTGGGGGTCAGCCTGTCAGTGCTCAGACCACACGCTGCATACTGCATCAAATTGGTCTGCATGACTGTCATCCCAGAAGGAAGCCTCTTCTAAAGATGATGCACAAGAAAGCCCGCAAACAGCCTGAACCAATTTGGTTCAGATGGTGTCAAGTGTGTGTGGCGGCAACCAGGTGCAGAGTACAAAGACAAGTGTGTCTTGCTTACAGTCAAGCATGGTGGTGGGAGTGTCATTGTCTGGGGTTGCATGGGTGCTGCCGGCACTGGGGAGCTATAGTTCATTGAGGGAACCATGAATGCCAACATGCACTGTGACATACTGAAGCAGAGCATGATCCCCTCCCGTCGGAGACTGGGTCGCAGGGCAGTATTTTATCATGATAACAACCCCAAACACACCTCCAAGATGACCGCTGCCTTGCTAAAAAAGCTGAGGGTAAAGGTGATGGACTGGCCAAGCATGTCTCCAGACCTAAACCCTATTGAGCATCTGTAGGGCATCATCAAACGGAAAGTGGAGGAGCACAAGGTCTCTAACATCCACCAGCTCCGTGATGTTATCATAGAGAAGTGGAAGAGGACTCCAGTGGCAACCTGTGAAGCTCTGGTGAACTCCATGCCCAAGAGGGTTAAGGCAGTGCTGGAAAATAATGGTGGCCACACAAAATATTGAAACTTTGGGCCCATTTTCACTTAGGGGTTACTCACTTTTGTTGCCAGCAGTTTAGACATTAATGGCTGTGTGTTGAGTTATTTTGAGGGGACAGCAAATTTATGAACAATATGCTAGTGCCTATGTAACATATATGCAATCATCAAACGTTAAATAATACACTAAATGATCAAATCAATATTATAAGTAAATCAAAACATGTGACAAAAATAAAAATTGCCAGAAATTAATAATAAATCAATAAGTGTCCAGTGCATTAATAGGTGATAATAAATCAATAAGTGTCCAGTGATAATACATCAATAAGTGTCCAATATTGTTGTTGGACACTAAATGTGCCCACTAGTTTAATCAATCTCAATAAAATGTATCCTCTGTGATTAAACTTTTCCTGTGCACTCTTATCCCACTTCTGGGATTCAGTGTGATTAATCCACCAATTCAGTGACAGCACCACCACCATATGGATTGGCCACTCACCAGATATCGGTAAAAAACACGCCTTTGGTTCATTAAGAGGGATAACCACTCCACTCAAGATGTTGATATAGGCTACTTCTAATGAAATAGGTACAAGAGGTATCCGTCCTCATAAAAAATGAACAATGATCATTGCACAGTATGTAAGTACTGGTGTATCTCCTCTGCTGGCATGCATCCCAAGCCTCGCTATTGCCTGGTCGGAAGGGACGTAATATTTTTCCCAGCAGCCTCTACGCGTTTCACAAATACAATTGCATCATCAGGAAGCGCTTCCTGATGATATCTGGTGAGTTGCCAATCCATATGGTGGTGGTGCTGTCACTGAATTGGTGGAATAATCACACGGAATAACGGAAGTGGGATAAGAGTGCACAGGAAAAGTTTAATCACAGAGGAGAAATTTTATTGAGATTGATTTACTTATAATATTGATTGGACCATTTAGTATATTATTTAATGTTTGATGATTGCATATATGTTACATAGGCACTAGCATATTGTACTTAAGATAATTTAATTAATCACTCGGTGGCATACTTTAAGTGGTGTATTTAGGGATATATTATAGGGGTTAGTGCAGTCAACATTTTGTGTTTATCATTATTTTTCTTTTCCACCAAAAGGTGGAACTTTTTTTTGACTGCAGCAAACAAAACAATTTTTCACAATAGGTTAAAAATTATTTTAATAGATTTTGTTGCGCCAGTAGCACATATATTTGACAGCAAATTTACACTGTTATGCCGCGTACACACGGTCGGACTTTTCGTCTACAAAAGTCCAACGGACGCTGACGGACTAAAGCTGGCTGGTAATCCGATCGTGTGTGGGCTTCTCCAGACTTTCAACGGACTTTTTCAGCCTCAAATCCGACGGACTTTAGATTTGAAACATGCTTCAAATCTTTCCGACGGACTCGAGTCCGGTCGAAAAATCCGCTCGTCTGTATGCTAGTCTGACGGACAAAAACCCACGCTAGGGCAGCTATTGGCTACTGGCTATCAACTTCCTTATTTTAGTCCGGTGTACGTCATCACGTAAGAATTCGACGGACTTTTGTGTGATCGTGTGAAGGCAAGTCTGTTCGTTAGAAAGTCCGCCGCAAGTCCATCGAAAGTCCGTCGAAAGTCTGTCGGACAGGCTGTCGGACTTTTGTAGCTGAAAAGTCCGACCGTGTGTACGCGGCATTATACACTTGTACACTCACTACTTTACATTGTAGCAAAGTGTCATTTCATCAGTGTTGTAACATGAAAAGATATAATTAAATATTTATAAAAATGTGAGTGTCTCCCGGCGATCGTGTCACGGAGCCGCACAACGGGGAAGTGCCTATGTAAACAAGGCATTTCCCCGTTCTGGCTTGTGTCATGACAGAGATCACTGCTCTATGTCATTGAGAGCAGTGATCGCTCTCATGTGAGTTAAAGCCCATCCCCCCCACAGTTAGAATCACTCCCAGGACACACTTAACCCCTTCATCACCCCCTCGTGGTTAACCCCTTCCCTGCTAGTGTCATTTACACAGTAATCAGTGAATTTTTGTAGCACTGATCGCTGTATTAATGACAATGGTCCCAAAATAATGTCAAAAGTGTCCAGTGTGTCCGCCATAATGTCGCAGTCCTGATAAAAATTGCAGATTGCCGTCATTACTATTAAAAAAAATTTAATAATAAAAATGCCATAAAACTATCCCCTATTTTGTAGACGCTATAACTTTTACGCAAACCAATCAATATACGCTTATTGCCATTTTTTTACCAAAAATATGTAGAAGAATACATATCGGCCTAAACTGAGGGAAAAAAATGTTTTTTTTATATATTTTTGGGGGATATTTATTATAGCAAAAAGTAAAAAAATATTGCGTTTTTTTCAAAATTGTTGGTCTTTTTTGTTTATAGCACAAAAAATAAAAACCACAGAGGTGATCAAATACCACAAAAAGAAAGCTCTATTTGTGGGAAAAAAAGGACGTCAATTTTGTTTGGGTGCAATGTCGCACGACCGCGCAATTGTCAGTTAAATCAACGCAGTGCCATATTGCAAAAGTGCTCTGGTCAGGAAGGGTGTAAAATCTTCTGAGGCTGAAGCGGTTAAAGCGGACCTTCAGTCATTTTTTCATCTTTCCATCTAATAAATCTTCTGCTCTTGTTGTTTTAACTTTGGAAAGTAAAACATTTTTCTGCCAGTAAATACAGCCCACTTCCTGTTTCTTGTCTGGTAAAAAGTCTAGGCTTATGACCCTGCTTACCTGTATTTATATTGTTTGCATAGTTATTATTATTATACATGATCCATAATCGGAAAAAAAAAAAAATACATTAAATTACATATCTGGCTGAATTCCACCTGCTTTTCATCCAGCAGCATTGGTTCTTTCTTTAACCACCATTAACCTTTTCTTCCAGTTTACTCTATTGTCCATGAACCATGGTACTCACTCTAAAAGCCATAAAAAGTATACCTTCTAAAAAGAAATTATTGAAACATCCAAATTGCCCTCCACAATTATTTGTGCTATGTGTTCTTATGAACAGTTCATATAAAGTTTTAATCTAAAATATAAAAAGCAGCAGTCCTTATGCCTAGCATGGAATACCAGACACAGATGCTGATATTTCCATTACAAGAGTTCCACAGTATCCCAGCCACTTGGAACAGTGGAGTGGGACTACACTGCATCTGAGCACCACAGACTAAAAACGCTGTTTAATCCATTTTTAATATTCAAAGTAAGTTCACCCATCCATCCATGTCTCCATGCTTTATTTTGCTGATAAATCACTTTGAAAGACACCCCGTAGCATTTCTGGCCATGACCATTTTAGGTAAAAGCAGATGATGCATGTAGCATTTACTTCATGGAATCCATCTGCCCCTAGCTCGGGCATACAGGCAGGAGGGTGTGCTTAGCTGAGAAAGCCCTTTCTTTCTTTCTCCCCTCCTAAAGACTCCTGGGATGTATGATATAATTTGCCTAGGCCCAGAAACCAGAAAGTAACTGAGGAAAACAAGTTTAAGACTAGTAAAATTATATACTTTCTTATACATTTACTAATGCTAGCAGCATAAGGATTAAAAATAGTCAATTTTGATTCAGAGTGAAGTTGCACTTTAATAGCATTCCAAATAACCTCACTAGGGTGGGCTTCAAGGTAGAGGCCAAAAAAGTCTCAAAATACCGACCTTTTGTTGACTACTGTGGGTTCTTCTGCAACACAAGTCCTCTGAAAGGGTGGTGAAGGAATTAGAGGTGGGTGTTGTTCAATTTACCAGTAAAGTGCTTTATCACCCTCTCCAGTAAACTGGTAAATGAGCTGATTCAACTGGTCAACTTACCTGTTCAACCTGAGGTAAGTATCTGAGCTTTAAAATAAGGAAATATCAGAGATTAATTTGGGAGATGGAGCTTGGGGCCCTAGATGATTCCTTTGTTCCACAGCTCAAGCTTTTATTGGTTAACTGTTTCATTTATTAGTAGTGTCAAATCTGTCACATTGGGGGTTGATTTACTATAACTGGAGATTGCAAAATCTGGTGCTGCTCTGCATAGAAACCAATCAGCTTCCAGGATTTTTAGCAAAGCCTAATTAATCAAGCTACACTTAGATAATGATCGGCTACCGTGCACAGCGGCACCAGATTTTGCATTCTCCAGCGTTAGTAAATCAACCCCATTGTCACTGGCAGGTGAATGGAATAACATTTATGGTAAGTAACCACCTAAGTAGACCTAACTGGGATTAAGGCTGGGTTCACACTGGTGGACACGACAGCCGTCCTACTTTGGATCCGACTTTGCCCTGCAACTTGAAGCCGACGTAAATCCAACTTTCAATGAACAGGGATCATTGTGTTTGGTATGAATATATAACTCCATGCCAAATTTTAAATAAAAAACCGGCATGGGTTCCTCCTCCAAGAGCATACCAGGCCCTTCGGTATGATATGGATTGTAAGGGGAACCCCATATGCCAAAAAACCGGCGTGGGGGTCCCCCCAAAATCCATACTAGACTCTTATCTGAGCACGCAACCCGGCCGGTCAGGAAATGGGGTAGGGACGAGCGAGCGCCCCCCCTCCTGAACCGTACCAGGCCGCATGCCCTCAACATGGGGGATGGGTGCTTTCGGGCAGGGGGGCGGCCAGCGGCCCCCTCCACCCTAAAGCACCTTGTCCCCATGTTGATGAGGACAAGGGCCTCTTACCGACAACTCTGGCCGTTGGTCGTCGGGGTCTGCGCTATGAACAAAAAAACGACCGCTAATTTTGAAAACAAAAAAACAATATTTTTTACTTCCTGTTTTAAAACATATCTAATAAAAAAAATCAATTTAGGCCAATATGTATTCTGCTACATATTTTTGGTAAAAAAATCCCAATAAATGTATATTGATTGTTTAACGTCTACAAACTATGGGATATGTTTATGGAATTTTTATTTATTTTTAATTTTTTTTACTAGTAATGGCAGCGATCAGTGACTTTTAGTGGGACTGCCATATTGTGGCGGACATTTTGACACTAATTGACACTTTTGACACACACTTTTTGGGGACTAGTGACACTAAAACAGTGATCAGTGCTAAAAAATATGCACTATCACTGTATTAATGACACTGTCCGGGAAGGGGTTAACATCAGGGGCGATCAAAAAGTTAACTGTGTGCCTAGCCTGTGTTTCTGTGTACTGTAGGAGATGCTTTTACTAGGGGAAGAGATTGATTTTATTCCCTGCTTTGCAGAGACACAGGACCCATGCCTTCACTCCTGACAGAACGGCGATCTGCCTTGTTTACATAGGGAGACCGCCGTCCTGTGTGTTTGCAGGATAATCGGCTGGTGCTGGCGGACATTGAGTCTGCGGTACCCACCATTGGGCTCCTGCGATGTGTAATCGCAGTGAGAGCAAGCTGCTGGGGGTGCGCATGTGCGCCCCCTACCTGGAACAGCCAAATCACGTTTATATAAGTAAGTCGGCTGATGGCTGCTGCCCTGTAGCAGTAAAACTGCTATGGGGCAGACAGCAAGGGGTTAACCCAGATATACTTTTATTGTCTCCAAAATTTTACCTGAACATTGAGGTTAACTTAGGACATTCAAGTTTTATTTTTAGTAATTGATGATTCTATAGCAACATTTTGCATTATATGCGCATGCATACAGCCCTATATTTTACTTTATCTCTGTTCAGGTGTTTTGGTTATTGTTACTATAACAACCAATTTTATTGTTTTGTCAACAATTACTTTCTTAACGAGCTGTTTAGACCATGCAATATGTTCAGTTAAATGTGAAAAAAATTAAATAACATTTCACAATCTCTAAGGCTCCATGCACACTGGACGTTAAAATAACATTCTAAAAACGCCAGTAGCTTTGCAGTGAGTCTTTCAATGTTTTTTAACGTTTTTGCAAAAGTGTTTATTAGCATTTTTTAGCGTTTTTCTAAGTTAGCATTTTTTAGCGTTTTTTTTTTGGATCAAAAACGTTAAAAACCACTGGTGAGACACGTTTTTGAGCATTTATCAACGTTTATCAGCGTTTATCAGCATTTGGCATTTTTTGTGGTCAGAAAAACTACTCCTGAACGCGATTTTATGCCGTTCAGAAAACAGCCCATAAACTCCACTGCTGATAAACATCCAAAAACATCCATGTGTGCATGGACACATAGGATAACATAGAGGGGAGTTTATGGGCTGTTAAAAAAAAAGCCTAAACTCCCAAAAACGGGCATTTATGACCTTCAGTGTGCATGGAGCCTAAGTCAAAATTCCCTTTGATGAAGATCAGCATTTTTAAATGGAAAGATTTATGACACAAAACCTATGACTTTGTCCAAAGGCGTGTGCCTGGATTTTGTCTTGCATACAAATGGCAAGGAATTGCCAGCCATGGCAGCCAACAAACACGAACGTACTGATGTACTACATGTTTTTTCAGCTCTTTAGCGCCACCCTTTGGGCTCCTAATTTTGTGCTAGTAAAAGTTTGGTGAGTGTTGATTCGCACTTTTCATTTTGCGCTTTTCATTTAGCGCTTTTCAGTTTGTGCTTTTCATTATGTGCTTTTCAGTTTGTTTCTAAACGGCCATTCCTCAACCAGACATGTTGCGGAATCAGTGAAGATAACGTGTAATTTATTATTGGCCTTGGAGTTATTGCTTTGACCCAAATCCAGTCCAGGAATAGGAGGAGTTCTTGGACCAAAAATTGGTTGCTTTATTAATCGTGATCGATTATGTCATATGTCTTTGCTGCGGGAGCTCCAGGAGAATAATCCAGATGTTTTTTGGAATTATCTCCGGATGACGGACCCCTGCTTTCACCAATTCTTGGCATTGCTGACTCCCTATATTAAGAAGCAGGCAACATGCATGAGGCTTTTATTTTATTTTTTTGGTTGAATAATAATGATTTGATTTGTTATATTTTCTATATTGCATAGAATGCACTTTTTGGTTAAGTTCTATTGGCAGATATATTTATTTGTTTTCTTTTTTTAATGCTCATTAAAAAAATTGTGGAGAATAATACTTGGCTATGTGTTTTACTTCAAATGACAGTTTGGGAGTAGGCAGTTACATTTAAAAAAATACAATGTAAAATTAACAATAATGTTGTTGTGGTAACTTGCCCAAAAAAAAAAAAAAAAAAAAAAAAGCATAATAATATTACTCTTGATATCACTAGAAAAAAAAAGCCTTTGAAAATTTGTTTGCAATAACTCCATCAGTATCACCAGCAAAACAGCTTCATTATTATCCCATTAAAGAAGAAGAGAATGTGCGCTGGATTTCTAGATTTCATAATTTGCCATGTCACAAATGTTAATTCTCCATTACGAACGCTAGTTTACAAGACTGACCGCTTATGGCTCGTCCTTGCTTCCAAGCATGCGTGTTTGTACTTTGGACTTGTGTACACACGCTTCAAAAATCCGACAACAGACAGATTTGTCCGTGGAAAATTTATAAACCTGCCATCCAACATTTGGTCGGATTTTCCACCAACAGCCTGTCACATCACACAATAAAAAGCCTTTAAATAAGAAGAATCTGTCTATCCTTTTCTGTATAATACGTTGCCCCTCTAGATTAGAGTAGAGCACTCACTTTTTGCTCTACAATTTTTGTGACCCACTGCTGCTGTCCATGCCACCTGCACAGTGACAGCATTATTCCCTACAGTCATTCTTCATTTTTGATTGGTTGTTTCTCATATGGCAAGCAATAGTCTTGAATACCCTAAATACTGGTATACACGATGACATATGAATAATCATGCGTTTTTTTGATGCTTGCTAGTCTCATATAGAAAATGAAGAGGTTACTAAACGTATGAAAATTCTCGAACTTCAGAATACAACTTCGGAAGTGATGTCATGTGTTGAATTGGTTTGTGGTGTATTCTTTCATTTCCGAGCATGCGTAGTCTAGCCCTTATGATTTTTTGGGGACGGAAACTGTACTAATCAACCACTTGCTGCCCGCCCACCATCAAATGATGGAGGGACAGTGCGGCTCTCGTTTTGGGTGGCTGTCATATGATGGCACTCCAGAACGGTTGCTCTCACATGCCCATTGTTGACGTGCCGTGTTTCTAGGACATGGCGAGACCCTGATCTCTGTAAAGAGCCAATGATGTGGCTCTTTAATCACGTGATCAGCTGTGTCCAATCACAGCCGATCACATGTAAAAGGGGAAATGCCAGTAATCGGCTCTCCTCCCCTCACGCTGACAGTGTGTGTTGAGGAGTGACGATCAGCGGTATCTCCTCGCAGGGGATACCTGGACAGGTAATCAGGGCGCTGATCATCAGTGCCCTGGTTACAGGAAAGCCCCAGCAGTGCCCATTAGTGCTACCAATCAGTGTCCATCAGTGCCACCAATCAGTGCCTATTAGTGATGCCAGTCAGTGCAGGATTTCAGTGCCCATCAGTGCCTGCTCATCAGTGCTGCTGATCAATACCCATCAATGCCTCCCATCAGTGCCGCCCATCAGTGCCCATCAGTTCTGTCTATCCGTGCCGCCCATCAGTGCTCACCAGTCCCACCTATCAGTGCCCACCAGTGCCGCCTATCAGTGCCCACCAGTGCCGCCTATCAGTGCCGCCTATCAGTGCTCATCAGTGCCGCATATCAGTGCCGCCTATCAGTGCCTATCAGTGTGGTATATTAGTATCTCCTCATCAGTGCCACCTAATCAGTGGCCATCAGTGCAGCTCATCAGCGCACATCAGTGAAGGAGAAAAATTACTTGTTTACAAAATTTACTGACAGAAACTAAGAAAAACTTTTTTCTTTCAAAATTGTTGGTCTTTTTTTTTTTTGGCAAAAATAAAAAAAACAGCAGTGATTAAATACCACCAAAAGAAAACTCTTTGTGTGAAGAAAATGATTAAAAATGTATTTGGGTACAATGTTGCATGACCGCAAAATTTCCATTCAATGTGCGACAGCGCTGAAAGGTGAAAAATGCCCTGGGCAGGAAGGGGGTGAAAGTGCCCTGTATTGACGTGGTTAAACAAAAATCAGAAAAAAAATGTGTGTTCACTTGCGATAAAAATTTTATAGCCTGCACCTTTGTCATCTGAAAAGTCAGAATCAGCTGTTGAAAGCACTATATTAACAATCAGATAATCGGCCAATTATTCATTGTATAAAATTTTACTTTGGATTTTCTTATCGTGTTTAGGCCCTTAGGCTCGTTCCAGCATGGAATCCCGCATCGCACCGGACTTGCAGGCAGTTCACACTGCTCTCTGCAAAAGGCTGCGGGTGTCAATACAAAGTTAATGACACCCCCAGATCGGTTCACATATCGCAATGCGAAATGTCAGTTCAGACATGAATCGGATCACATAGGTGTAAACACCCATGCGATCCGATTCTTGTGTGGAGCAAAAAAAGGGTCCTGCACAAATTTGATCCGAATGTGTTGCGAATTCAGCCATTCAATCTGTATGGCTGAATTTGCATCGCACAGACATCGCATGTGATTTGCACTGCAGTGTGAATCACATGCGATCTTGCACAGTGCACCGGTGTGAACTCAGGCTTAGTCTCTTGTTACACTGATTTTAAAGAGCCTTTATCCTTTATTTTTCTTTCTAGAAAATTCTAATGTAATCTGTTATTTTGCCTGTTGTTAGTGCTGAAGCTACTTAGTCTGAGAGAATTAAGTTCTGTCATGTTATAATATACAGTATAGTGTATTTTTTATTGCCCAAAAAAAACAGCAACTGAGTTATTATTAATTTACATCTTCCTAAAAGGAGAAGTCTGTGAGAATGATGTCACTGATTTGCTGGAGGAAAGAGAAAGCCTCCCAACAATCACTGAGGCTGTTCATTGTAACATTCTGTCAGCTCACTAGATTAGGGAAAGCATGAGTCTAATCTGTGTGAGACAACATGTGTACACACAGCTAAGAACATGAATATTACTGCCAAAGAACATACATTTATAAAGGTGTATCATCCATATGCCACCATTTTAGTCAAGGATGTAGATGCTGACCCTGATTAATATCAGAACAAAGATGGGACTGGACTTCTGGGGAAGAAAACAAGATTTAAGGGGAGCACTGTGATCTATTTGACAGGCAATAAATACACTGCCTATAATTAAGTGTTAAACTTACAAAATACTTGGTATTAAATATTTTTCTGACCAGGTCTGTTTGAAATGTGTATGCAGTTAGTTATCCAGCAGCCGGATAAGATTGGGGAAAGATTTAAACATCTTCGGCTTAGTTCCCTGGCTTTTTGTTTGGTAGGCCCACCTGTTATATAAAAGTGTGACCACGAAGATCAGGAGTGCTGGAGAACTAGATGTGGGTATAGGTAGAATGTAGACTCACTTGCGATCGTAAGTGTGGCACTGAAGGAACCGGGAATCACAGACAGCATTCAAACCATGGACTTTGCCTTTAAGGACTCTTGCCTCATGTATGTATGCCTGGATGTATGCCTGGGCCACTATGTTACGTTAATTAGGAACAGGATGTGTTATATTGCCATGCTGCATTTTAGCAGTAAAAGTTACAATAAAGCGGTAGTAAACCACAGTGGATGGAAAAATAAATTCCCTGCAAGGCAATGTCATATTGTGCTAGTATGTATCACATACCAGCACATTATGAGAGACTTAGAAGCCTTAGAATGAAGCCCTCCAGCGCTGCGCTGTTGCCACTGAGAGGGCTGACATCTTCTACCGATCTTCCTTCCTGGTTTGTGTCATCCAGCTACATGAGTGGCCAGGGGCGCAGTGATGTCACTCCCGCGCATGCGTCCCTGGAGCTGCTGTTCATGGCTGAATGTCTGACACTGTATGCCGTACCTTCAGATCGCATGCACTGGTAATTTCCCCGGCTGTGCAAGTTTAGAAGATATTCACAGTATCTACAGGTAAGCCTTACTATAGGCTTGCCTGTAGGTACAAGTGGTAGAACAGAGTTTACTACCACCTTAACTATTCTAAGCCTGGTCTGAAGTCATTTAATGAGTGCATTCTGGTTCTGATGTATTCCAAAGAACCTGAGTCTGTAATTGCACTATGAGGTATGAAGAAACACCACTATAAAAGGTTAACTTGGCAAGACAAGGAAGAGGAGTGCAGATGCACTGGGTAACCAAGTGAAGGAACAAGCTACAAGCAACCAATCATTAATTTTGTTATTTGGTAAGGGGGCAGGTCCTCCAGCAGCGAGAGGGTCGCTGCTTTGGCTCCCTCTTGAGTGGCCCATCTCCCAGAGCAACCAGGAGCAGACCTACATTATTAAGATCAATGTCCTGGTCACAAGGTGGGGGAAGGGAAGCGTCAAGTATAAGCATGCATGAGGTCCGCACTAGGTGCTCGGGGGACACCATTCTCTTACTGGGAGTGAGGTAACAGAGGTACTTTGGACTGGTGGACTGGGCACAGGCTCAGCATGTCCCTCTCTTTTCAGAGGAACTCTGCACTTTATTATTGCACACAGTTAAAACTCATCTCTAAGTTGGGTATGTTTTCACAAGACTGCAGTCTCCATCTGGTCCTGGGCATTGATGAGCACACTCTTTGCGAGCGGTACCCTCACATGCACGGGCACAGATGACCCTGTCCACATGCTATAAAGAATAAGTGACCCCAACATAGCATTGAGTCCCCAAAAAGCTCCCTCACTCCCCAGTATTAGTACCAATAAAATGTAATGCCGCGTACACACGAGCGGACTTTACGGCATACTTGGTCCGGCGTACCGGAGTCCGTCGGACAATTCGATCATGTGTGGGCTCCAGCTGACTTTTTTTTCTCAAAAGTGTGAAAAAACATGTTTCAAACCTATCCGACGGACTCGGCTTTCTAGCGTACAAACCGGTCGTCTGTGTGCTAGTCCGACAGTCCAAAACTGACACATGCTCTGAAGCAATTACAAGACGGAAGCGCTCGGTCTGGTAAAACTAGCCTTCATACTGAAGCTAGCACATTCCTCTTCTGTGATCTTTTAATACAGCGCATTCTTTTTTTCTTTATAATGCGAGAGGAATGAAGTTGTTTTGCTGCTTATATTCACACAGAGTTCTCACAAACTACTTTATTCATGATTTATCCTCATGCCATGACTAATTTTATATTTTTTAAAAGCCAGATCTCCAGAAATAAAGTAGATAACAATTTTTTGGACTCATCTTTTTTTTTTATATATATATTTAAACAATATCTATTTTACACTGTGTGCTAAATTATACAAAATGTTAGTTTTTTATTTATTTATTTATTTTGAGTTTCAAGTTACCATAATAACCTTAATATTTTTTAGTGTTTTAATGAGCCTTAATGAGGTTGGTGTCCCTTGTTAATTAGACATAGGGGGGTTATTTTCAAAAGGCAAAATCATTTTTCACTACAAGTGCAAATTGTACTTGGAATTGCACTGAAAGAGCATTTGGAAGTGCATTCGCTGTGTATCCGAGGGGCACATGCAAGGAACCCCAAAAAAAAAACATTTTTCTCGCACTTGATTGTATGATAAAATCAGCAGAGCTTCCCCTCATTTCAGATCTTCCCCTCAGATTTACAGCGACTGCATTTCCAACAAGTGCACTTGCAGTGCAATTTATAGAGTGCACTTTGCACTAGTACTTTGCACTTGAATTGCCAAATGATTTAGCCTTTTGTAAATAACCCATATAGTCTTTTTGACCTGTACCTGCCTACTCACAAACCAAATGTCTTTTTTGAATCAAAACACATAGTCAATAATGTAAGGTAAAGAAAAAATCCATTTATTTTGGTAAAAAAAGAAATGAGGAAGGCAACACTGGAGACACTTTTGGAATGTGTGAAGCCTTTTGTCCCCCAGGACACACATCAAGCTTTCTGAAAATAAAATTGGTATCTTGCGACTAGGGAGCACAGTCAGAAGTCAGACCAGACAGAAGCCAGGCAATCACCTTCGACTCTTCCGTGGGGCCTTCCCTGCACGCTGCCCTGCAGCATTCCCTCCACGCTTCTCTGCAGCCTTCCTTGGAGGCTGTGCCTCTGGTGGTGTACTTGGGGCAGGAGGAGGAGGAGTAGCAGAAGGAGTGGCTTCATCTGCTATATAGGTTGTTTGAGTAAGCTCCCCTCTCAAGCCCTTCTGATATGCTTGAAAAATAAGACCCTCACAGAGGAGGTGTTGCCCCTTTTCTAGTTCCAGCAACCTGGTGGCCATATATGTTCCATAGGCCTCTTCAGCATTGGGTGGTGTGCTCAGGATTTGGCTGGCTTCCCGAACGAGGGCTAGTGATTCCTCCTCTGTTTTGATCATCTTCCTGGGCCTTTTTGTGGTAATGCGGAGGGGAGGCACCTGACATTCCGTGAGGCTTCTACTGGGCCCAGCCACGGCCTCCTTCTCTCTCCCACTGGGCAAGGCCTCCTCCTCTATACCTCTGGGCATGGCCTCCTCCTGGCTGAGCTCATCCTGGGTAAAAAAAAGGGACATACCGGTAGTTGTCATTTTGGGTTACGCAATCACACACATTTTTCAGCTCATGACTTGCAAATATAATTCTAAACAAATAGTAAAGGCTATCTTTTTGACCCCACCATTATTGTAGCTGCTCACCAATATTTGAAGTATATTTTTGGCCACTACTGTCTAGTGATATGTCTACATATTAATAATTGTGATAAAGTCATTTTTGGTGAAGCACTTCAAAAATGTTTACGTTTACATCATTAATAATTACACAATCCCAAATTCACAAAAAAAGTATACCTGGCTGAAGCTGGGTGCATCCACTTCATCAAGGATGAAAGGGCCCAGTTCTTCCTGGGACTCCTCAGCTGGGATGGAGGGAAGGGTGGAGGTGGAGGGAAGGCTGGAGGGAAGGGTGGAGTGAAGGGTGGAGGGAAGGATCGAAAGTGATTGCCTTGGTTCTGTCTGGTCATCCAGAAATCGCAGTTTTTGGTGGTACCATAGCTTGGGGACATAAACCTGGTCTGCTGCTGCTCCTGATCTGCGGGACTCCTGGATCTTATTGTGTTCCCGCCTGTACATATTGCGCAAGATACCAATTTTACTGTCCACAAACTTAAGGTCTGCCTGGGGGACTCGAGTCTTCACAAATTCCAAAAGTGTGCCCAGTGTTGCCTTCCTTACATCTCTATTAAAATATAATGGGTGCTTGACCTCCCACAGGTTTCTTTTTTCTTGATACAGATCAATGAAGCGCGTCAAAAATTCAGCATCCTTAAAGGGATTCATTTTTGCTGAAAGACAAGACACAAGATAAAAACTGTAATGTCAGTCCAAACTCCCAGTATTATTTTTTGCAGAATCTAGGGTACACATATACACACACACACACACACACACCAAACACATTCACCAAACACACACCCACGTTTAATCTTACCTTGGTTTCTGACGCTCGCTACTTCCACTCGGACATACGTAGGCCAGCGTAATATCTTTATATACACTGCGCATGTGTCATGCTATGCCTGCGTCGCCCGCCCCTGACGTTCTTTAGTACGATTTGTCCTCGCCCCTTCACTCTTCGTTGCGCAGTGGGAGTATACAGAGAAAGATAGTGGAGAGATTATCTGCAAGTAGCGCGGGGGAAAGCCCGGAGCCACAACCATCCAGATCCAGAAGGAGATAGAAGGCTACCAACATGGCCTTTGAAGAGATGGTGGAGATGGTGTTCATATTGAGAAGGGAGGATTATGATGGCAAAAAAGGACCGTACACCTGACCCAATATGCGGAAGGACAAAATAATAGCCTCAGTTGTCACCGCTCTTGACCAAAAATTTGGCATTAAACAGGCTAAAGAACAATTGAGGAAGCGGTGGTCTAACCTCAAAACTAGGGAGCCTGAACAATATTGGCGAATAAAGAAGCTGCTTAACCACTTGACGACCGCCTCACGCCGATGTACGTCGGCAAGGTGGCACGGACAGGCAAAATCACGTACATATACGTGATTTGCCTTCCGCGGGTGGGGGGTCCCCCCCCGGTGCCCGAGGCGGTCGTCTTTTGTCCCACGGCGATCGGAGGTGAGGGGGAGGCCATCCGTTCGTGGCCCCCCCCCTCGCGATCGCCGCCGGCCAATCGAATCATTCCTTTGCTGCTGTATGCTAAACAGCAGCAAAGGAAATTATGTCATCTCTCCTCGGCTCGGTAATTTCCATTCCGGCCCGAGGAGAGAAGACAGGTATGTGAGTGCACAACACTACACACACACAGTAGAACATGCCAGGCACACAAAACACCCCGATCCCCCCCCCCGATCGCCCCCCGATCCCCCCCAATAACCCCCCCCCCCGTCACAAACTGACACCAGCAGTTTTTTTTTTTTTTTTTTCTGATTACTGCATTGGTGTCAGTTTGTGACAGTTACAGTGTTGGGACAGTTAGTATTACCCCCCTTTAGGTCTAGGATACCCCCCTAACCCCCCCTAATAAAGTTTTAACCCCTTGATCACCCCCTGTCACCAGTGTCGCTAAGCGATCATTTTTCTGATCGCTGTATTAGTGTCGCTGGTGACGCTAGTTAGGGACCTAAATATTTAGGTTCGCAGTCAGCGTTTTATAGCGACAGGGACCCCCATATACTACCGAATAAATGTTTTAACCCCTTGATTGCCCCCTAGTTAACCCTTTCACCACTGATCACCGTATAACTGTTAGGGGTGACGCTGGTTAGTTTGTTTATTTTTTATAATGTCAGGGCACCCGCCGTTTATTACCGAATAAAGGTTTAGCCCCCTGATCACCCGGCGGTGATATGCGTCGCCCCAGGCAGCGTCAGATTAGCGCCAGTACCGCTAACACCCACGCACGCAGCATACGCCTCCCTTAGTGGTATAGTATCTGATCGGATCAATATCTGATCCGATCAGATCTATACTAGCGTCCCCAGCAGTTTAGGGTTCCCAAAAACGCAGTGTTAGTGGGATCAGCCCAGATACCTGCTAGCACCTGCGTTTTGCCCCTCCGCCCAGCCCACCCAAGTGCAGTATCGATCGATCACTGTCACTTACAAAACACTAAACGAATAACTGCAGCGTTCGCAGAGTCAGGCCTGATCCCTGCGATCGCTAACAGTTTTTTTGGTAGCATTTTGGTGAACTGGCAAGCACTAGCCCCAGGCAGCGTCAGGTTAGCGCCAGTAGCGCTAACACCCACGCACGCACCGTACAGCTCCCTTAGTGGTATAGTATCTGAACGGATCAATATCTGGTCCGATCAGATCTATACTAGCGTCCCCAGCAGTTTAGGGTTCCCAAAAACGCAGTGTTAGCGGGATCAGCCCAGATACCTGCTAGCACCTGCGTTTTGCCCCTCCGCCCGGCCCAGCCCAGCCCACCCAAGTGCAGTATCGATCGATCACTGACACTTACAAAACACTAAATGCATAACTGCAGCGTTCGCAGAGTCAGGCCTGATCCCTGCGATCGCTAACAGTTTTTTTGGTAGTATTTTGGTGAACTGGCAAGCACCAGCCCCAAGCAGCGTCAGATTAGCGCCAGTACCGCTAACACCCACGCACGCAGCATACGCCTCCCTTAGTGGTATAGTATCTGAACGGATCAATATCTGATCCGATCAGATCTATACTGGCGTCCCCAGCAGTTTAGGGTTCCCAAAAACGCAGTGTTAGCGGGATCAGCCCAGATACCTGCTAGCACCTGCATTTTGCCCCTCCGCCCGGCCCAGCCCACCCAAGTGCAGTATCGATCGATCACTGTCACTTACAAAACACTGAACGCATAACTGCAGCGTTCGCAGAGTCAGGCCTGATCCCTGCGATCGCTAACAGTTTTTTTGGTAGCTTTTTATTGAACTGGCAAGCGCCAGCGGCCTAGTACACCCCGGTCGTAGTCAAACCAGCACTGCAGTAACACTTGGTGACGTGGCGAGTCCCATAAGTGCAGTTCAAGCTGGTGAGGTGGCAAGCACAAGTAGTGTCGTGCTGCCACCAAGAAGACAAACACAGGCTCATCGTGCCCATAATGCCCTTCCTGCTGCATTCGCCAATCCTAATTGGGAACCCACCGCTTCTGCAGCGCCCGTACTTCCCCCATTCACATCCCCAACCAAATGCAGTCGGCTGCATGAGAGGCATTTTCTTTATGTCCTCCCGAGTACCCCTACCCAACGAACCCCCCCAAAAAAGATGTTGTGTCTGCAGCAAGCGCGGATATAGGCGTGACACCCGCTATTATTGTCCCTCCTGTCCTGACAATCCTGGTCTTTGCATTGGTGAATGTTTTGAACGCTACCATTCATTAGTTGAGTATTAGCGTAGGGTACAGCATTGCACAGACTAGGCACACTTTCACAGGGTCTCCCAAGATGCCATCGCATTTTGAGAGACCCGAACCTGGAACCGGTTACCGTTATAAAAGTTAGTTACAAAAAAAGTGTAAAAAAAAAAAATATATATATAAAATAAAAAAAAATAGTTGTCGTTTCATTGTTCTCTCTCTCTCTATTCTCTCTCTCTATTGTTCTGCTCTTTTTTACTGTATTCTATTCTGCAATGTTTTATTGTTATTATGTTTTATCATGTTTGCTTTTCAGGTATGCAATTTTTTATACTTTACCGTTTACTGTGCTTTATTGTTAACCATTTTTTTGTCTTCAGGTACGCCATTCACGACTTTGAATGGTTATACCAGAATGATGCCTGCAGGTTTAGGTATCATCTTGGTATCATTCTTTTCAGCCAGCGGTTGGCTTTCATGTAAAAGCAATCCTAGCGGCTAATTAGCCTCTAGACTGCTTTTACAAGCCGTGGGAGGGAATGCCCCCCCCACCGTCTTCCGTGTTTTTCTCTGGCTCTCCTGTCTCAACAGGGAACCTGAGAATGCAGCCGGTGATTCAGCCAGCTGACCATAGAGCTGATCAGAGACCAGAGTGGCTCCAAACATCTCTATGGCCTAAGAAACCGGAAGCTACGAGCATTTTATGACTTAGATTTTGCCGGATGTAAATAGCGCCATTGGGAAATTGGGGAAGCATTTTATCACACCGATCTTGGTGTGGTCAGATGCTTTGAGGGCAGAGGAGAGATCTAGGGTCTAATAGACCCCAATTTTTTCAAAAAAGAGTACCTGTCACTACCTATTGCTATCATAGGGGATATTTACATTCCCCGAGATAACAATAAAAATGATTAAAAAAAAAAAAAATGAAAGGAACAGTTTAAAAATAAGATAAAAAAGCAAAACAATAATAAAGAAAAAAAAAAAAAAAAAAAAGCACCCCTGTCGCCCCCTGCTCTCGCGCTAAGGTGAACGGAAGCGGCGGTCTGTCGTCAAATGTAAACAGCAATTGTACCATGCATGTGAGGTATCGCCCCGAAGGTCAGATCGAGGGCAGTAATTTTTGCAGTAGTCGTCCTCTGTAAATCTAAAGTGGTAACCTGTAAAGGCTTTTAAAGGCTTTTAAAAATTTATTTATTTTGTTGCCACTGCACGTTTGTGTGCAATTTTAAAGCATGTCATGTTTGGTATCCATGTACTCGGCCTAAGATCATCTTTTTTATTTCATCAAACATTTGGGCAATATAGTGTGTTTTAGTGCATTAAAATTTAAAAAAGTGTGTTTTTTCCCCAAAAAATGCGTTTGAAAAATCGCTGCGCAAATACTGTGTGAAAAAAAAAAATGAAACACCCACCATTTTAATCTTTAGGGCATTTGCTTTAAAAAAATATATAATGTTTGGGGGTTCAAAGTAATTTTTTTGCAAAAAAAAATAACTTTTTCATGTAAACAATGAGTGTCAGAAAGGGCTTTGTCTTCAAGTGGTTAGAAGAGTGAGTGATGTGTGACATAAGCTTCTAAATGTTGTGCATAAAATGCCAGGACAGTTCAAAACCCCCCCAAATGACCCCATTTTGGAAAGTAGACACCCCAAGCTATTTGCTGAGAGGCATGTCGAGTCCATGGAATATTTTATATTGCGACACAAGTTGCGGGAAAGAGACAAATTTTTTTTTTTTTTGCACAAAGTTGTCACTAAATGATATATTGCTCAAACATGCCATGGGAATATGTGAAATTACACCCCAAAATACATTCTGCTGCTTCTCCTGAGTACGGGGATACCACATGTGTGAGACTTTTTGGGAGCCTAGCCGCGTACGGGACCCCGAAAATCAAGCACCGCCTTCAGGCTTTCTAAGGGCGTGAATTTTTGATTTCACTCTTCACTGCCTATCACAGTTTCGGAGGCCATGGAAAGCCCAGGTGGCACAAAACCCCCCCAAATGACCCCATTTTGGAAAGTAGACACCCAAAGCTATTTGCTGAGAGTTATAGTGAGTATTTTGCAGACCTCACTTTTTGTCACAAAGTTTTGAAAATTGAAAAAAGAAAAAAAAAATGTTTTTTCTTGTCTTTCTTCATTTTCAAAAACAAATGAGAGCTGCAAAATACTCACCATGCCTCTCAGCAAATAGCTTGGGGTGTCTACTTTCCAAAATGGGGTCATTTGGGGGGGTTTGTGCCACCTGGGCATTCCATGGCCTCCGAAACTGTGATAGGCAGTGAAGAGTGAAATCAAAAATTTTCACCCTTAGAAATCCTGAAGGCGGTGCTTGGTTTTTGGGGCCCCGTACGTGGCTAGGCTCCCAAAAAGTCCCACACATGTGGTATCCCCATACTCAGGAGAAGCAGCTAAATGTATTTTGGGGTGCAATTCCACATATGCCCATGGCCTGTGTGAGCAATATATCATTTAGTGACAACTTTGTGCAAAAAAAAAAAAAAAGTGTCACTTTCCCGCAACTTGTGTCAAAATATAAAATATTCCATGGACTCAATATGCCTCTCAGCAAATAGCTTGGGGTGTCTACTTTCCAAAATGGGGTCATTTGGGGGGGTTTTGTGCCACCTGGGCATTCCATGGCCTCCGAAACTGTGATAGGCAGTGAAGAGTGAAATCAAAAATTTACACCCTTAGAAATCCTGAAGGCGGTGCTTGGTTTTCGGGGCCCCGTACGCGGCTAAGCTCCCAAAAAGTCCCACACATGTGGTATCCCCATACTCAGGAGAAGCAGCTGAATGTATTTTGGGGTGCAATTCCACATAGGCCCATGGCCTGTGTGAGCAATATATCATTTAGTGACAACTTTTTGTAAATATTTTTTTTTTTTTTTTGTTATTATTCAATCACTTGGGACAAAAAAAATAAATATTCAATGGGTTCAACATGCCTCTCAGCAATTTCCTTGGGGTGTCTACTTTCCAAAATGGGGTCATTTGGGGGGGTTTGTACTGCCCTGCCATTTTAGCACCTCAAGAAATGACATAGGCAGTCATAAACTAAAAGCTGTGTAAATTACAGAATATGTACCCTAGTTTGTAGATGCTATAACTTTTGCGCAAACCAATAAATATATGCTTATTGACATTTTTTTTACCAAAGACATGTGGCCAAATACATTTTGGCCTAAATGTATGACTAAAATTTAGTTTATTGGATTTTTTTTATAACAAAAAGTAGAAAATATCATTTTTTTTCAAAATTTTCGGTCTTTTTCCATTTATAGCGCAAAAAATAAAAACTGCAGAGGTGATCAAATACCATCAAAAGAAAGCTCTATTTGTGGGAAGAAAAGGACGCAAATTTTGTTTGGGTACAGCATTGCATGACCGCGCAATTAGCAGTTAAAGCGACCCAGTGCCAAATTGGAAAAAGACCTCTGGTCCTTAGGCAGCATAATGGTCCGGGGCTCAAGTGGTTAAAAAAAGTAAGTACTTGTTGTGTGTTCCTATTGAGATACTTAACTTGCATGCTGATCCATATGCTTTTCGTTTATACAGCAACGTTCATAAAAAGCGTTCTTTTGAAAATACATATGATACTAAGAAAATGACGTTTGTTTTTCTCCAAATACGATGGTACAGGGTTGGACATACATTTAAGTCTTGATAATTTATCGTATTCCAAAAATGTGGTGATGTTGTGTAGATGTGTTTGAAACTATAATGCTTCTTCAAAAATGATTCAGTGTAATGTAAGGACAGGACACAGCAGCTGTTTCCACATCTGGACTCACGAGCACTAGTGTACTATGTGACACCAGATAAAATTTTTGAGGCTAATACACATAGGGGATACTTGAGGTGTCTGCATCTGTGAAACTTGCATGAAAATGTGTATTGTTTTGCATTTTTTAGGAAACAAAATGACAATTTTCACCAACTTCTAACCAACGTTTCATATTCCTTTTTCATGACTGAAATATCACTGTGTTTTATTTAAATTTATACCTTTTGTTTAATTCTCATAGGGGAGGAAAGACTCAGACAACAGTCCGAGGATCCCAGGACCCCCCCAAGTCACCAGCCTCAGGCAGCAATTAGCCCAAGCCCCAGCCCAAGACCACGCCCACCCGACAAGCTGGAGGAAGGAGAGGTGGAGGAAGTGTGTGATATTTCCACCCCAGCAAGTGAGTGACTGACACCCCAGCTTAAGTTAATCTATTTAGGCGTGCATATTTTTATAAATTTTTTTATCCACACATTTTAGGTGATGTTCTGGTTGTGGAAGGCAAAGCGGCGGAGCCATTTAGCACAGACAGTGCACAAAGACTGATTGGGCAGATAATGGTGTGGAATGGCCAAATTGACAGCATGAGAAATCAGCTGGACACCATGCAACAGGAAATGAAGAACATGATTGATGTTTTGGGCAGAATCTAATAACTTTTTGCCTAAAAACATCAATCATGTTCTTCATTTCATTGTCAAGTTTTATTTTTTTTAAATGTTTGAAGTTCTTAAATACTAATGTAAAAATTTTGCAGATGCACACGGTGTGTCATCATGTGCTATCTTCCATCAATTTATATCAATGTACTTGTTTTGTGTTTGCAACCCCTTCATCAGAATAATGTTTGTTTGTGAGAGGAACAAAGGGGTTGCACACACAAAACACGTCCATTGCTCCCCCATGATGGGAGATAGCACATGTTGACTTGAACCTTTTTTACTCCCAAACTGGGAGCATCTGCAAATTTTTTGTTTTACATGGGTGACATCACCAGCAACGTTATTAACATGTTGAACTTTGTAAGTTCGTGTTATTTTTTGTTCTTCTGTTTTAAAAAACCCTGTTGTCAAGCCTAATTTTGTCAACAATTTATATTTTTTAACAAATATGCCTAAACTAAAAAAAAAAAAAATCTATTGTTACTAAAAAAAAATAACAAAAAAAAAAAAAACATAAACACGTTCAAACAAAATGCACCTTTCAATGTGCACACAGTAAAATGTTTTTACTACTACAATGTGTGTGGCTTATTATTTATCAATAACAGATTGTTATTTTTTTGTGTGGTTACAGTGACAAAGGACCTTATTAACTAAAGGGAAATGCACTTGCCACTACAAGTGCACTAGGAGACAGACAAAACTAAATGCAAACAAGAATCATAACAAGAGATTTTTGCCAAATTTTTTTTTATTTTTTGGAATAAAAGATTAAAGCTCTTTTTGCATTGCAATGGCCCCCCGACCATTAAAATAATTGACATATCTGTCACGCACTTGATGGGCGGTTTGGGCGGCCAAGCCAATACGGCCACTATCCAGGCCTGTAAGTGGATCTTCACCACTAAGTCCGGCCTCAGGCCCAACTGTTGTAAGATATGTTGAGGAATGACATCTTAAAAAATTATGCAGAATGCAGCAAGCCATGATAACATAATTGATCTTGTATTCTGCAAGATTTATTGCGGAGAGGAACAAACGGAACCGGCTGGCCAAAATCTCAAAGGCATTCTCCACAACTCTTCTTGCTCTGGCCAGCCGGTAATTAAATACCCTCCTCTCAGGGGTGAGAACCCTTTGGGGGAACAGCCTCATCAAGTGCTCGCCGAGAGCAAACGCTTCATCAGCGATGAAAACTGAGGGGAGTCCATCCACGTTCTAGTCATCAGGTGGCAATTCCAGGCCACCAGTCTGGAGATGCTGGCATAGCTCGGTCTGTGCAAAGACTCCTCCGTCCAACATCTGGCCGTTCTTCCCCACGTCCACGAACATAAAATCCAATTGTGCCGAGACCATGCCATCAAAACTACACTATGAAACCCCTTATAGTTATAGTAATAGGACCCCGAATGAGGTGGTGGAACAATGCAAACATGCTTCCCATCGATCGCCCTGACACAGCTGGGAAAGTACCAATGGTCAGCGAACTGGGATTCCACAGTCTGCCATTCCTGTGTGTTCGAAGGAAACTGTGGAGTCAAACAAGAAAAAAAATATATAAGTACTTTTAAACTTAACTTGGCTAGCAGATTACACAAAAACATTCTTGAACAACAGCAGTAGAACATTATTAATTTTTTTTATAAAATAATCCAAAAACATAAGGCCCACTTATAAGATTACTCACCCCCTCGATGAACCATTGATCAATTTGTATGTGGGGGGAGGGGTTCTAATTTGGGCAAAAAACACACCTGACAGTTGCAAACATTTGAGGGGGTGGGGGAGGGGTTCTAATTTGGAGAAAAAAACACCTGACAGTTGCAAACATTTGAGGGGGGGAGGGGTTCTAATTTGGAGAAAAAAAACACCTGACAGTTGCAAACATTTGAGGGGGTGGGGGAGGGGTTCTAATTTGGACAAAAAACACACCTGACATTTGCAAACATTTGAGGGGGTGGGGGAGGGTAAAACAGTACAATGGAGCTGACAATATACATTGTTCAAGGGACTATAGGCTAGAGGTATAAATGGACCCAGTATTGCATGGTGGGGAGGTTATTGAAGGTAAATATGCATGTAGGCCAAAAAATGATTAATGTAAAAAAACAGGCATGCATGAAGATAAAGGGGACATTCCCAGCATATTCCAAGCATGATAATTAGGTAATGAGGACATTTAGACAATACATTAGCAAACATTAAATACATATATGTAATGTTAAAGGATAAAACTTACCTTCATATAGTCCTTCTGCAGGAGTTGAATAATAGCAGAACAGGTCTCTGGGATTATGATCCCCAGAGCCTGGGGGGAGATGCTTGTCGAGAACTTCAAGTCCTGAAGACTTCTCCCAGTCTCCAAGTAATGTAAGTGGCAACTAGCCTCTGCTCCGCAGTGATGGCTTGCCTCATGCAGGTAACCTGCCTGCAGATATAAGGGGTCAGTATAGCCAGCAGACGTTCAAAAATGGGGTCCATCATCCTGAGATAATTCCTGAGATCCTCAGGATTATTCTCACGGATCTCACGGAGCAAAGGCATGTGCGAGAATTGATCACGCTGGCGCAACCAATTCTTCATCCATGAACTCCTCCTCGCCCTGTTCGTGGACTGGACTCGGGTCAAAGTATTAACCCCAACACCAAGCCCCCACACAGCACGAACTCAAGAACGAGTACGTCCATGCACCATGGCTTCAAAACGGTCAGCTGGTCAAACGAACAAACGCACTGAAGAACAGCAAGGCCTATGAAGAGCGACCTGAAGATCAGGAACGAGCGGACCAGAACGGCCTGCTAGGCAGGTTACAAACTGACTAACACGCACTGAAAAGCATATACAACCCTCACAAGCACAAACTGTACCGCAGAAAATGATTGAAATAAGCTGAAGTGTGAAAAGCGTGAATCGTCTCTAACCAAACTTCTACTAACACGAGATAAACACGAGATTAGCAGAAGGAGCCCAAAGGGTGGTGTAGTGGGGCTTGAACTTCCTTTTTCTAGTCCGGTTGTACATGCTGTACGTCACCGCATTCAAAACCATTGGACTTTTGGAGTGATCGTGTATGTCCAAGTCCGTCCGTTTGTAAGTCCGGCGCACCTACGCTACAAAGTCCGTCGTAAAGATCGCCGGACCAAGTATGCTGGAAAGTCCGCTCGTGTGTACACGGCATAACTTTCACCAACTTTCACCATCCTTTTACCATCTTAACAGACTTTCCTCCTCCTATTGTCTTGAGTTTTCATGCTATAGACAGGTGATGGCAAACCTTGACACCCCAGATGTTTTGAAACTACATTTCCCATGATGCTTAACTACACTGCAGAGTGCATGAGCATCATGGGAAATGTAGTTTCCAAACATCTGGGGTGCCAAGGTATGCCAACACTTCTATAGACCAACAAATGTTTGGCTGATGATGGCTGTTTCTCATCATCAACCTTGTGCGTGAACTTCAAAATGGGAGATAAATCTCATCTGAACCTTCTTTGAAGTATATCTGAATGCATTTTTTTTTTTTACGTTTTTGATAGAGTAGAGAATGGTTAAACCCCTGTCAAGTTTCTTTTTTTTTCTGTCCCATTAAAAAATCTTCTTTGCGTCCCCTCTCAGAGATGCAACAGTTATATTCCCTAAGGACAATCCTTTTTAGACAGCTGTTGCCAGAACAAGTGTCCCACTTGTGAGAGACTTCCCCCCTAGTTACCAATTCCAATATAGATGGTAATGCCACATACTCACGGTCAGACTTTTTCCGGCAGGAAAAGTCCAACGGAATCTTTTCATCGGACATTCCGATCGTGTGTGGGCCTCATCGGACTTTTTTCTTCGAAAATTCTGACGGACCTAGAAATAGAACATGTTTTAAATCGTTCCGATGGAATCTTTTTTTTTCTGTCCCATTAAAAAATCTTCTTTGCGTCCCCTCTCAGAGATGCAGCAGTTATATTCCCTAAGGACAATCCTTTTTAGACAGCTGTTGCCAGAACAAGTGTCCCACTTGTGAGAGACTTCCCCCCTAGTTACCAATTCCAATATAGATGGTAATGCCACATACTCACGGTCAGACTTTTTCCAGCAGGAAAAGTCCAACGGAATCTTTTCATCGGACATTCCGATCGTGTGTGGGCCTCATCGGACTTTTTTCTTCGAAAATTCTGACGGACCTAGAAATAGAACATGTTTTAAATCGTTCCGATGGAATCAGTTCCTATCGGGAAAACTGCTCGTCTGTATGCTGTTCTGACGGACCAAAAACGACGCATGCTCTCAAAGCAAGTACAAGACGGCAGCTATTGGCTACTTGCTATTGAACTTCCTTTTCCTAGTTCCATCATACATGTTGTATGTCATTGCGTTCTAGATGGTTGGACTTTGCTGTGATTGTGTGTAGGCAAGACAGTTTCAGCGGAACCCCGTCGGAACTCCATTGGAAAAACCTTCAGAGTTTATTCCGACGGAAAAAACGGTCGTGTGTACGCGGCATTACTCTTTTTAGAAGGGACACAGGCAGGTATAGCAAACCAGATGAAGATTCTAACCCTTCCCTGATTTAGCCCCAATTTTTTTTTTAAATATAAGCAGGAATCCTAAAAGGATTCTGCTCACTTGACAGCTTTATCTTTTCTGCTTCTTTTTTGCTCTACCCAAACCATAGGCTTTCTGAATGGAGAAGGCCAGGAAGTCATGAGAGCTGTGGGTTACCAGGAGATTGACAAAAATAGCAACTTTCCTGTGAATTTCACATGGTGGTATCTCAGGATCTGAGCACCGTTCAGTGCCATAGACTGTAGGAAAGGTGAGTTTTTATTGGCTTATTTCACAGGTAATACCTTCTGTTGCTTTTGTATAGAGGCAGAGCTGTTTGTACAACCAGAAGCTCCTTTTTGACAGTCTAAACAAATTCAAAACCAGGCCATTTTTTTTTATTAAGCACTGTGCAACTTTAAGGCCTCGTGCACACTGGACGTTTTTTGACATTTTTACAGCTGTTTTTGGCTGTAGACATTTTTTTCTACAGTCATTAAACTCTCCATCATGTTATCCTATGTGTCCATGCACACATAGGCTGTTATTAGCAGTTTTGGGCAGTGGCATTTTTGAGCAGTAAAAAAACCCCAAAACTAGTGGGTTCTGAGAGACGTTTTTCAGCTGTAAAAACGCTCTAATGCTGATAAACGCTGAAAAACTTTGATAAACACTCAAAAACATCGCTCAGCTGCATTTTTAAACGTTTTTGATCCATTGAAAAAAAAAATTTTCTTCGAAAAAAAAAAACGCTAACACGGAAAAAAACTACAAAAAACAAAAATAAACACTAAAAAACACTATTGCAAAAATGTTGAAAAAAGTTGAAGGACTCACTGCAAAGCTACTGGCGTTTTTATAACGTTATTTTAACGTCCAGTGTGCATGAGGCCTAACTGGTAATTGTGTGATCATGCAATGCTGTACCCAAACAAAATTTATATCAGTTTTTTCACACAGATAGAGCTTTCTTTTGATGGTATTTGATCACCACTGGGTTGTTTATTGTTTGCGATATAAACTAAAAAAGACAGATTTTTTTTAACTATATTTCTACTTTCTGCTATAAAACATATCCAATAAAAAAAATTTAAAAATCTAATTTCTTCATGAATTTTGGCCAAAATGTATTCTGCTACATGTCTTTGGTAAACAAAATCCCAATAAGTGTATATTGATTGGTTTGCATGAGAGTTATAAGGTCTACAAACTGCATGGTATATATATATATATATATATATATATATATATATATTGAAAAAAAATTTGCAGTGATCAGTGACTTCAGGGACTGTGATGCGGTGGGCAATCTGACACTCACTCCTGCTGGAGGGGGAACAGATTAACTGCCACTGCCAATACAGTGATCAAGGCTAATACTATATACTGTTCTAATGACACTGGCTTGGAAGGGGTTAACATATAGGTGATCAAGGGGTTACCTGTGTGCCCAACCATGTGTAATGTGTGTAGTGGGTGCTTTTTTTACTAACAGATCTCTTTGTTTCATATCCTTGCTTTGCAAGAAACAGAGAGATTGTTCCCTCTGTTGTCTTTGTCAACACAGGGCCGATCAGCAGGTTCCGGCTTTTGCCGGGTTTTGCTGACAGACTCTGGCTGTGTACACTCACAGCAGGTGTCGTGCGGGGGGGTCACACATGCCTGCTCCCTAAACCCAGAAGCAGGAAGTAATGCACCAGTATGTTACTTTGCCTGCACAGGCTTCCCATCCGCAGTACATTGCGGGTGGGCGGGCTCTAAATGGTTAACATGGGGGGCGCCTTACCAGGGGACGTTGTACCTGTGTTGATGAGGACATGGACCTCTTCTACATAACCCTGGCCGTTGTGGTGGGGATCTGCGGGTGAAATCTGGAAGCCCACTTTAAAAATAAAGATTCCCCTCAGGTACTACCCTCCGTGCGAATGAGTAGCCCTACCCCCTAAAAGTAACCTGAAAATAAAGACACCCACATTTTTGACAAGTCCTTTACTAAGAAAATAAAAATCCTAAAAAATGTCCCTTTTTGTAAATCCATCGTCAGTCTCAATGCCCACCACCCGCTGACTCACTAAAATTAAAGCAGAGTTCCACCCAAAAATGGAACTTCCACTTTAAGGGAAGGTGACCCCCTGACATGCCACACTTGGCATGTCATTTTTTTGGGGGAGAGCGGATTTTCTCTTTTTAGAGGGTTCCAGCTCCCACTAAATCCCGGCGCACTGCGGCGCCAGAAGGGAGATCACCTCTCCCCCCTCCCTCTCGGGAATCCTCTGGGACACGTCACAGGTCCCAGGTGATTGCCCGGCCGGTCAAAGTGTCCGATTATTAAAAGTTAGCAGCTGCAGCATTTGTAGCTGCTGACTTTTAATGTTTTTTTTTTTTTTTTAAGCCGAACTCCGCTTTAAAAACCTGATGGAACTGGTGCACATGATCGATCCCAAGAGTACTGCTCACCAAATTACAACTTCCTGAGCAGGAGAAGAGGTGGGGATAACACCAGAGATGTAACATCATTGACAATATATAGCCATGGTCAATGTCATTTCCCAAATCTGATCAGCGACCATATCTTGGCAGTGATGTCACTGCTATCCCTGCTCGTTTGCTTGCACTATTGGGTATTTTCAGCCATGCCAGCAATGTAACAGTAACAGTGACGGTTGCTAGGGGTACAGCGGGTGCCATACCCATTGCTTACCTAGGGTTCATTGACAGCAGGAATCTGTAATCTATAGAATCGGTAGAAATACTGCTTCTATACAAAACCCAAAACAGGAGACTGAACCGGCAAGAGTAGAGGTTTGTTTGAATGCCCAAACAACCAAAGTTCGGTGCCATTGGCTTATCCCTGTTTTTTTTTTAGTAGAGAATGATTGGTGTCCTGGGAGCTGCACATCAAGTCAAAGCCTGCTGTGTGATAGTGAATGGCAGTCTCAGCCTGGACCCCTGCCAGTCCACACAACCAACTAATTTCACTCCGCCCACCGGAGCTTACTCATGGTTTCAATTAAAGCCCAACTGAAGTTATGGAAATAGAGACATTGTCAAATAGACATTGTACAAGCAGTCTTCCCTTTTGATAGTCTTCCCTCCGCTTTCCTATTACAGCAAGGGTGTGCTTTTTGTTCAAGCCCCCCCCAAAGGTAGGACTTTACCCTGAACCCCCAGGGTGTAAGGCTCCTAACAAGGACAAGGTCTCAAACTTTGTCCACCTAGCCAAAGGCCTGGTGGACCCCTCTCCTCCTAATCAGCGAAAGCGGATCAACGAGCGCTAGGTCAAAGAGAACCCCCCTCAGTTCAGGGGAGGAAGAAACCTGATGGCCACACATCTCAGAATAGGCCCAAGGACCACACCATCCATCCAGTGAAAAAAAACACACAAAAGTAAAAGTGACAAAAATGTGAGGAGAAAAATAAATTAAATGAATAGTGGCCGTGCAATGGGCAGTTGCAGTAGCTGATTCATTGGTGCTACAAGCAGTTGCTGAGCCAATGTCTACAAGAGTTCAGCCATGTAGCAGCAAGGAACTGAACTGTCTGCATTACAGCTAGCACAGTAAAATAATATACTATGTTTTAAGATAAATATATACTGTATATGTGTACACATGTATCTATATATGTATATGTGTATATATATATATATATATATATATATATATATACAGTGCCTTGAAGAAGTATTCATACCCCTTGAAATTTTCCACATTTTGTCATATTACAGCCAAAAACGTAAATTTATTTTATCAGGATTTTATGGGATAGACCAACACAAAATGGCACATTATTGTGAAGTGGAAGGAAAGTGATAAATGGTTTTCAATTTTTTTTGCAAATAAATATGTGAAAAGTGTGGCGTGCATTTGTATTCAGCCCCCTTTACTCTGATACCCCTAACAAAAATCTAGTGGAACCAATTGCCTTCAGAAGTCACCTTATTAGTAAATAGAGTCCACCTGTGTGTAAATTTATCAGTGTAAATACAGCTGTTCTGTGAAGCCCTCGGAAGTTTGTTAGAGAACCTTAGTGAACAAACAGCATCAAGAAGGCCAAGGAACACACCGGACAGGTCAGGGATAAAGTTGTGGAGACATTTAAAGCAGGGTTAGGTTATAAAAAAATATTCCAAGCTTTGAACAGCTCACGGAGCACTGTTCAATCAAACATCTGAAAATGGAAAGTGCATGGCACAACTGCAAACCTACCAAGACATGACCCTCCACCTAAACTGATAGGCCGGGCGAAGGAGAGCATTAGAGGAGCAGTCAAAAGGCTTATAGTAACTTTGGAGGAGCTGCAGAGATCCACAGCCCAGGTGGGAAAATCTGTCCACAGGCCAACTATTAGTCATGCACTCCACAAATCTGGCCTTTATAGAAGAGTGGCAAGAAGAAAGCCATTATTAAAAGCCATAAGAAGTTCATTTTGCAGTTTGCGAGAAGCCATGTGTGGAAGAACGTGCTCTGGTCAGATGATACCAAAATGTAGCTTTTTGGCCTAAAAGCAAAACGCTATGAGTGGTGGAAAACTGATACTGCACATCACCCTGCATACACCATCCCCACTGTGAAACATGGTGGAGGCAGCATCATGTTGTGGGGGTGCTTTACTTCAGCAGGGATAAGGAAGCTGGTCAGAGTTGATGGAAAAATGGATGGAGCCAAATACAGGGCAATCTTAGAAGAAAACCTGTTAAGCCGTGTAAACACGGGCGGACTTTTCGACTAGACTGGTCCGATGGAAAAAATCCGTGTGTGGGCTTCATCGGACCTGCAGCAGACTTTTTTAGTAGAAAATCAGACGGACTTTGTTTCAAATCTTTCCGACGGATTCGAGTCTGGTCGTATGTCATCACGTACGAATCCGTCGGACTTTGGTGTGATCGTGTGTAGGCAAGTCCGTTCATTCGAAAGTCTGTCGGAAGTCTGTCAAAAGTCAGTGGAAAGTCCGTCGCAAAGACCGTCGGACCTTTGATGTCAAAAAGTCGACCCGTGTGTACACGGCATTAGAGTCTGCAAAAGACTTCAGACTGGGGCGGAGGTTCACCTTCCAGCAGGACAACGACCCTAAACATACATCCAAAGCTAAAATGGAATGGTTTAGATCAAAACATATTCATGTGTTAGAATGGCCCAGTCAAAGTCCAGACCTAAATGCAATTGAGAAATTGTGTGAAAGACTTGACGCTGTTCAGAGACTCTCTCCATCCAATCTGACAGAGTTTGAGCTATCTTGCAAAGAAGAATGGGCAAAAATGTCACTCTCTAGATGTGCAAAGCTGGTTGAGACATCCCCAAAAAGACTTGCAGCTGTAATTTCAGCGAAACGTGCTTCTACAAAATATTGACTAGGGGGGGCTGAATATAAATGCACACCATACTTTTCACATATTTATTTGTAAAAAATTTTTTAAAAACATTTATCATTTTCCTTCCACTTCACAATTATGTGCCACTCTGTGTTAATCTATCACATACAATCCCAATAAAATACATGTGCATTTTTGGTTGTAACATGACAAAATGTGGAAAATTTCAAACGGTATGAATACTTTTTCAAGGCGCTGTATATATATATATTTTGATGAGTATAAACCTGTTTTTCTGTTTTAGTTTTTGCATACATTAACCCATGAGCCCTGCATGCCTTTGGCACGCCGTTATCTGTTATACTTCAAATCTTGTAAACAAAGGCTATGAAGCTGCATGTTGTACAGCCCTGGCAGCCCAGCCTTCCCTTTAGTAATCCCTGTTGGCTCTCTTATTGTAGAACACAGCAGTAATGTATGGAGGGAGGGAGAGAGCTGCAGCTAGGTCCAGCACAGAAAGGGATCCAACATCCCTGTACATGTTGGATACCTAGGAAACTTTGAAAAGAATATAAAAAAATTGTATTTGAGAAACAGTGTGCAAACATGGGAACACACAATATTCTCTCTGCTTCATGTGTTTAACTTGAGAATTGATTTCTCAAGACAGTGGGCTTATTTACGAAAGTAGTGTAGGCTGTTCATTTAACAAAGAGAATTTATACTTAGCTTAGTGAATGAGGTGAAGCTGTGGTGACTTTAATCATCTAATTACGTGCAAGCAAAAATCCTGTTGTTTTAATTTTCCTTAAATATGATTGGGGGATCTTTGGAAACAGAATTATCTCTTAGTTTAACCTTATTTCCTAAACTGAGTGAATATATGCTACTCCCTTAGAGATTAAAAAACAGGCAAAAATATCTGTTTTCAAAAATTAAAAAATTATTTTGCCGGCTTGTGCCCATTATGTAATCATATATCACATTTGCTGCCATTCACTATTGGACCTATTGGATTGTGGAATGTTATTTGGATGTTTGTATTATTTGACCTTATGTTAGGGAGATTGGCTATACACTATATTACCAAAAGTATTGGGACACCTTCCTTTACACGAACATGAACTTTAATGGCATCCCAGTCTTAGTTCGTAGGGTTCAATATTGAGTTGGCCCACCCTTTGCAGCTATAACAGCTTCAACTCTTCTGGGAAGGCTGTCTACAAGGTTATGGGAATGTTTGACCATTCTTCCAGAAGTGCATTTGTGGGATCAGGCACTGATCTTGGACAAGAAGGCTTGGCTCACAGTCTCTGCTCTAATTCATCCAAAAGGTATCCTATCGGGCTGAGGTCAGGACTCCGTGCAGGCCAGTTAAGTTCCTCCACACAAAACTTGTTCATCCATGTCTTTATGGACCTTGGTTTGTGAACTGGTCCAAATCATTTGGTTGAAGGGGCATTATGGCGTGGGGCTGTTTTTCCAGGGGTTGGGCTTAGCCTCGTAGTTCCAGTGAAGAGAACCCTTAAGGCATCAGTATACCTAGACATTTTGGACAATTTTATGCTCCCAACTTTGTGGGAACAGTTTGGAGGTGGCCCCTTCCTGTTCCAACATGATTGCACACCAGTGCACAAAGCAAGGTCCATAAAAACATGGATGAGCGAGTTTAGGGTGGAGGAACTTGACTGGCCAGCACAGAGTTTTGACCTCAGCCCAATAGAACATCTTTGGAATGAATTAGAGTGAGCCAGGCCTTCTCATCCAAAATCGGTGCCTTACCTCACAAATTTGCTTCTGGAAGAATGGTCAAACATTCCCATAGACACACTCCTAAACCTTGTGGACAGCCTTCCCAGAAGAGTTGAAGCTGTTATAGCTGCACAGGGAGAGCCAACTCAATATTGAACCCTATGGATTAAGACTGGGATGCCATTAAAGTTTGTGTTCATGTAAAGGCAGGCGTCCCAATACTTTTTGCTAATATAGCATATATAAGAAAATAAAAAACTGGGTGGAGGAAATTTTTTGCCAATTCACCATAGAATTACAGTCTTTATATTATTGTATAATATACTGTGTGGGGTTATTTGTGATAAATGTAGGGTTTACTTTACATTGGAGGGATTTGACATTTGCACATGAACTGACCTTCAGTGCTGTATTTATTTATTTTTATGCTTTTCCGAGTTGGCAATATAGCACTTAGCATTACTTTATCTGGTTATTTGAGACTAAAGTATCATAGCATGGAAGGGTATTCTGATCATTTAGCCACATAATCTCAGGTGAAAGTATTTGAAGAAATATAATTCAGCCAGATTCAGACAAAGAGTGGCCCAATATGATGGAGTTTGGACCTGAGACCTGTCAGGAAGAAGATGCCATCCTGGTGCACTCAAATGAAGATAGGTGGTTGCCAGTATTAATGGCACTATATCTGACCTGAATAACATACAGACCAATAACACCTGGTGAGTACATCTCCATGAGGACTAATAGGCACTGTTTTGTCAGTAGTATTTTTTCTAAGAAAACTTAATATATGCTACTTCTCCCCTAAAGGCACACCTACAACTTTAACAGATTGTATAACTGGTATGAGGCCCAGCAGGATAGGGACCAATTATGGTTGTATTCTATAAAAAATATATGCAGGTAGAAAAGGCCTGGAATAAAACAAGTCTTATACATTTCAAGCAGCTGTTTCAAATGAATTTGAAAGAAAAAAGCTTGCTGTTCTCTGTGGCAAAGTATATCGTGGAATACTTTTTTTGCCACGCATTTAGTTATTTTTATTTGTACCTGCATTTCCACAATTGTTTGCAATATTTACCTACATTTAGGGCCTTGTGCACACTTGGCATTAAAAGCATGGCTGTTATAGGTGTTTGGCCTTTTACTCTATTTGCACATATAGGCATTTATAGGTGCTTTGTTTCTGTAAATAGTATCTTAGTATCCTCTCTCCCAGATGTCACTGGAAGGCTTCCTTATTCTAGGCATAGGAACCAGTCACATCCACATATATTTTCGTATGGATACCTTGACAACTTAAGCCCCGGACCATTTGGCTGGCCAAAGACTAGAGCACTTTTTGCGATTCCGCACTGCATCACTTTAACTGACAATTGCGCGGTCGTGCGACATGGCTCCCAAACAAAATTGATGTCCTTTTTTCCCCACAAATAGAGCTTTCTTTTGGTGGTATTTGATCACCTCTGCGATTTTTGTTTTTTGCGCTATAAACAAAAAAAAATTGCAACAATTTTGAAAAAAAAGCAATATGTTTTACTTTTTGCTATAATAAACATCCCAAAAAAAATATAATTTTTTTTTTTCCTCAGTTTAGGCTGATACATATTCTTCTACATATTTTTGCTAAAAAAATTCGTAATAAGCGTTTATTGATTGGTTTGCGCAAAAGTTATAGCGTCCACAAAATAGGGGATAGTTTTATGGCATTTTTAGTAATATTTTTTTTTTTTACTAGTAATGGCAGCAATCAGTGATTTTTATCATGACTGCGACATTATGGTGGACAGATCGGACACTTTTGGCGCTATTTTGGGAGCATTAACATTTATACAGCGATCAGTGCGATTAAAAATGCATTGATTACTGTGTAAATGTGACTGGCAGTGCAGGGGTTAACCAGGAGGGGGTGCTGCAGGGGTTAAGTGTGTCTTAGGGAGTGATTCTAACTGTGAGGGGGATGGGCTATGTGTGACACGACACTGATTACCGCTCCTGATTACAGGGAGCTGTGATCAGTGTCCTGTCACTAAGCAGAACAGGGAAATGCTAGTTTACATCAGTATTTCCCCGTTCTTCCTCTCGGCAGGGTCGCACGCGCTCTGCCGGCGGCATGCACGCAACCACACGGTGGCAAGTTTAATGGGACGTACCTATACACCCATTTGCCTGTCTGTGCCATTCTGCCGACGTATATGTACATGCGGTGGTCGGCAAGTGGCTAAACGTCCATCTTACTCTTATTTTCCTTCCTTGGTATCTATAACCTGGATGTGGTACCTTATTTTGTCCAATTTCGCTATTCACATTTACTATGCTTTGCATTTTTAAGTCTCTGTTAATACTGTTGTATTAGTGGTAAAAGTTTTTACTAGGCAGCCATTTATATTTCATATTTGAAAATTGAAATTGTGTACCATCGTACTGATGACTGCTTTCCTTTTACAGCTGAGTGACCTTTCTTCCGTGACTGAGGTATTGTGCCTCTGACTGTGCATTTTCTAGTGACATTGGGTGTCGGTGCCATACTTGCTAGATGACGAATCCCTGGTTCCATTCTATTGGCATAATCTGGCATAGAGAATAGGCATTAAGGTTGTCTTTGTGGGACACCTGATAGGCTCTGAAGAAGTGGTTGCAGCCCCAGAAGCATAATAGCCAAGTCAGACACTAGTAGATCCAGTTCTGCATGAGATACACTCAAGCTTTCCTCTCCTGCCCATTTTTGGGTGTTTAAAGCAGAATATCAACTTACTTTTGTGATAACTCTTTCAATATTAATCAATAAGTATAATAAGTATAATACATTTTACAAGACCAATGCACTTGTTTTATAACTGTAATGCCCCGTACACACGGTCGGACTTTGTTCGGACATTCCGACAACAAAATCCTAGGATTTTTTCCGACGGATGTTGGCTCAAACTTGTTTTGCGTACACACGGTCGCACAAAGTTGTCAGAATTTCCGATCGCCAAGAACGCGGTGACGTCAAGCACGTACGACGAGACTAGAAAAGGCCAGTTCAGAACCAAGCGCGGCACCCTTTGGGCTCCTTTTGCTAATCTTGTGTTAGTAAAAGTTTGGTGAGAGACGATTCGCGCTTTTTCAGACTCGTGGCTTTCAGATCATTTTCTGCCGTTCAGTATGTGCTTGTGGGTTTGTATCTGCTCTTCAGTGTGTGCAAGCAAGTTCCGCGTGACTTTAATTAGTCATTGTATTCTTGTTCGTTCGTTACTGTTTTTCAGGTCGCTCTTCACAGGCCTTGCTGTTCTTCAGTGCGTTCTGTTACTTCGTTCTGAGCAGCCGACCGTTTTCTAGCCATGTTGCGTATGCGTACTCCTCATAGAGTTCGTGCTGTGCGGGGGCTTGGTGTTGGAGTCCTGACCTTGACACAAGTCCAGTCCATGAACAGGGTGGGGAGGAGTTCATGGACCAAGAATTGGTTGCTTCAGCGTGACCAGTTCTCTCATATGCCTTTGCTCCGTGAGATCCGTGAGAATAATCCTGATGATTTCAGAAACTTTCTCAGGATGACGGACCCCGTGTTTCACCGTCTGTTGGCTTCGCTGACCCCTTATATTAGCAGGCAGGATACCTGCATGAGGCAAGCCATCACTCCGGAGCAGAGGCTCGTCGCTACCCTGCGGTATTTGGCTAAAGGAAGAAGCCTACAGGACCTCAAGTTCTCAACAGGCATCTCCCCCCAGGCTCTGGGTATCATCATCCCAGAGACCTGTTCTGCCATCATCCAGGTCCTACAGAAGGAGTATATGAAGGTAAGATTTTTATCCTTTAATGTCACATTTTATTGTATTGAATGTTTGCTAATATATTGTATTTCTTTCCTCATTCCCTAATTACCATGATTGGAATATGCTGTGAATGTCCCCTTTCTCCTCATGCATGCTGGATTTTTATGTAATTATTATTTTAGGTCCTTCATACATATTTGCCCTTCAATCACCTCCCCAGCATGGTGTCTCCTGGCCCTATATTCACCTCATGTAGTCACTTAACAATGTATTTTATCAGCTCCATAGTAGTGCTTTACCCCAAACACCCCCTAAAATGTTTTGAAATGTTATTTTTTCTTTAAATTCAGGCAGAGTGCCAGAGGCTTTTTTTTTGTGGTGTCCCCAAATAATTTTTAGTAACCCTCCCTCCCCCAACTGCTAACTCAGCTGATCCCAATTCTCTATCTATCCTCAATCATCTATCTGCTGACTTTGCCAAACCCATACACACTATACCCATCTCTTTTGTGCTCAGATGTATGGATGAATTACCCAAAGCATGTAGTGCAAGGGCCTGCCTGTATACTTTCCAATGGTACTGTTTAAAGTTTTTGTATTCTATTATTATCTTGATAGGTAATAGCAGAATGTCCAAATGTCCTCAAATGTGTACAGTGTGTATTTATATCTTTGTATTATGACACTTCTTACCTGTCCAGTGGGCTGCCAATAGTGTAACTAAGGAGGGGCTGTTCCAAGTAATACCCATTATTTAGGCATTCATCTCTCAATGAAGTGAAGAGGGTTACCTGTCCAAGATTTCCACACACCCCATAATGTTAGAAATGGCCCATGAGAGGGGGGGAGGGGGAATATGATAGGTGTACCTTATACTTTGGCGTTGTTAAATTCCCCTTACTAAATGCTATCTGGAGGTTGACCCATAATGTTTGTGCCTAATCTGCTTGCCATGTTTCTGAGCAAAAATAGTAATGTTTTATTTTTTCCCTCAACAGTTTCCTTCAACGCCACAGGAATGGCAGACTGTGGCCTCCCACTTTGCCCAGCGGGGGGACTTTCCTAACTGCGGAGGGGCAATTGATGGGAAACACGTCCACATCGTCCCACCACCTAACTCGGGGTCGTACTATTTCAACTATAAGGGGTTCAATAGTATAGTGATGTCGGCGGTGGTGTCGGCTAATTACGACTTCTTGTATGTGGACGTGGGGAAGAATGGCCGGATGTCCGATGGTGGAGTCATCGCCCAGACGGAGTTCTACAGGCGTCTCCAGAATGGCAGCTTGGACTTGCCACCTCCAGAGGACAATGTGGAAGGACTCCCATTTGTGTTCGTTGCTGATGAAGCGTTTGCGCTGGGGGACCACCTGATGCGGCCATTCCCGATGAGGACCCTTACCCCGGAACAGAGGGTTTTTAATTACCGGCTGGCCAGAGCCCGAAGAGTGGTGGAGAACACATTTGGAATCCTGGCCAGCCGGTTCCGCCTATTTATGACACCCATCCATATGGCGGAGTATAAACTAAACCATATTATACTGGCATGCTGTATTCTCCATAACTTTTTAAGGAAACATTCGGCCAACTATGCTGGCTCAGTTGGGCCTGAGGCCGGAGTGATACCTGAAACACTGACGGCGCTTGAAAGCGGCCGTCCTGGCTTGCCCTCCCTGAGTGCCCGTGATGTCCGGTTACGCTACCTGGAGTTCTTTGCGGGTAGGGGGGCTATCAATATGCCAGCAAATCTGTGAAGCCTTTTTATAATAAAAAACAAAAAGAAATTCTTTGTGGACATTTACTGCTTGTGTTTGTTTTAGCTGACCCTGACAGAAATGTGTTGAGTGCAGAAAATGGCGTGATTGTGTAACCTTATACAAAGCACTGTTGGCTGTTATTTACTAAATGCAAAAACACATTTCACTACAAGTGCACTTGCAACTGCACTGAACCTGCACTTGTAGTGCAAAGTGGATTTGCCCTTAGGAAATAACCCCCATTTTCCCTGAAAACAGCAATTACATCACCCCAAAAGTGTTGTAGTGTTGAGACAATAATAATCCACACATTCTTGATGAACCAACTTTTTTATACCTGCACAATCACATGTGCATTTACCAAAGGTTTTTAAAACAAACCAACATGTTTGTTGTATAACAATTTTTTGGGTGGCATTATCAAAAATAGAAATGTCCATTTACGATAAAACAGGCCTGTGTAAAACCAAGAAGAAAGACAAAAAAATTGAACTTACAAAGTTCACATTAGGTAAAACCTGAAAGCAATATCAGACATCAGTATTTAGGAACTGTGTTTGATATTGCGTTCAGATGGGGGGAAATCACCCCTGGATAAGCCAAATTTGGAAGATGCACAGCAATTTACGAATGTCAACATGTGCTAGCTGCCATCACGGGGGATCAAGGGACATTTTGGGGGAGCAAGACCTTCCTCACCGCTACTTTATAATTAAGGAAGGGGTTGCACCCAAAACGCGTCCATTGATCTCCCGTGATGGCAGATAGCACATGTTGGCACACTGTGTGCATCCTCCAAATTTGGCTATTCAAAACATTGCAAAAAGATTTAAAACATTGTACCATAATCAAAAAAGTGATTTGGTGGGGTTTTAAATTCGCCCCAAAACATCAATGATGTTATTATTTCTTTTAATCACATCATTGATTTTTGTCTTCAGGTTCTCCAATTCCAAATTACACCCCATGATCTCCCCGATCAGCATCTGGGCACTTTCGGATGTGAAAGGATCTCGATCACCTAAAAAGAGAGAAACCAAACAAAAACAGATATCAAAAATCTGCCACCATCCATCTCTTACCTGAGTCTGTGGTCGCAGACACTCACCTGTTGTGGTGGCAAGTTCAACCACATCTTCTTCCTCCTCCTGCTCTTCTTGGGATGGTGGTATTTCCCCTTCTTCCCGAGGTGGGGGGTCTCTGTTCTCCTCGGATGAGGGGTGTCCTCCGAGTCTTCTCTCCCCTATGTAAAACAAAAATGGTATAATTAGCACACAGTGATTTGATGGCAGAACTATAAATAGGAAACATTGCTTGGAAGTGGGGTACAATTGTCTATTTTAGCAGAGTTCCAAGATGTCGCTTTTTTATTGTCCTTTGCCAACCTGCAATACTTTACCTGTTTAGTACAAGCTTCACAGATGGAGACCCCCCTATAGTATACACTGGAGCACCTGTGTGCCCCCCCTAATAAAAATTGTGTTCTTGTGTCCCACACTAGTGCTCCAGTGTCCAGATGTGAAAACAGCTGCTGAGTGTCCTCTCCTTACACAGAATCTAGTTTGTATTTCATTCTAGTAACAAATCCATCTACACAACCAAATATTTTTCATCCAAGTAGGCCCTAAAAAATGTGGGCAAATGCATATGGCAGAAACAATGTTGTATTAGAGGGTAAAAAAATTTTTTGTAGACGAACGAATAATGGGCCCATGAACATTAAAGTTGACAGTTTAAACTGTACAATTAAGATAAGCATATGGAGCAGCACGAACGTAATAAAGACAAAAATAATAGGAACACAGCACAACTACTTACTTTTTTGCAGCACTCTCCGGATCTTTCGGTACTGCTCGGGCTCTCTTAATTTTAGGTCCGACCACCGCTTCCTGAGCTGATCTTTCGATCGTCGTACCCCGAAGTTTCTGTGCAGACTTTTGATCATTTTAGCAATGATTTTGGCCTTTCTGATGTTGGGGTGGGGGTAAGGTCCATACTTGCCGTCATAGTCGGCCTTCTTCATGATGTCCACCATCTCCAACATCTCCCCAATGGACATATTTGTCACCTTAAATCATCTCCTTCTGGATCGGGACGTTTCCGGATCCGGGCTTTCCTCCTCCTCCTCCTCGTTGCTAGAATTAGCACGCACCTGCTCTAACTCCGCCATGTGCTCTTCACCCACTGCACCGGACGAAAAAGGGCGGGGAATAGACTAGAAAGAACGTCAGGGGCGGGCGGAGTTACATGCATGCGCAGTGTGTATAAAGCGTATCACGCGTGCGTAGTACGTACGATCTGTGAGCGGAGGAAGGAGCATTGGATGCGCCGATCGTAAGAACGAAGGTAAGAGACAAACTTGTGCCTATACTGCTTCTATATTGAGGCCTATATTGTAACAAGATTAGGAGAGTTTTATCTGACATTAGGCTTTGTCTTGTGTTGTGTCTTGCAGTGAACATGGATATGCTACTGAAAGACAATGACTTCATGTCAGTATTCCTAGATATGTTAAGGGAGCTGCCATGTCTGTGGGAGATTAACCACCCCCATTACAAGAACCAAGCAAAGAGTAGGGCAGCACTGGGGCAATTGTGTGAAATTGTGAAGCAGGTGATCCCCACGGCAGACATCACATATTTGAAGATCTTAATTGGTGGCCTGAGGAGCACTTATCTAAGGGAGCGCAAGAAAGTCCTGGATTCGCAGAGATTCGGAGCAGCAGATGACATCTATGTCCCCAGGATGTTGTACTACGACAGGCTGCATTTTCTGGCAGGCCAGACTGAACCCAGGCCATCCCTCTCCAGTCTTCCTTCCACGCTTCCTTCCCCCCCAGCTGAGGCTTCTGACGCCCAACCTGGGCCATCCAGGCCGCATGTGGAGGAGCCCAGATTGAGCCAGGTATAGCATTCCTCTAAATATTTCTGCTTGTCCAATCAATGATGTTACCTAAATGTTAGTTTGGAGTACTAATTTAGGATTGTGATTGGGGAAGCAAAAACTAAAACCATGTCCCTTTTTCATACACAGGGAAGTCTCAGCCAGGAGGTGGCCGGGCCGAGCCAGCTGGCTGATCTGCAGATCCCTCCACTCCCCCTGGAAAGAGAAAGTGGCAGGAGGAGGAGTGCCCTAGAGGAGGCTACCAGAGGACTCTTTTGGAGGGCTACAGAGGTCCTGGGAGCACCGCACACCATGGAGGAGGACATTGCTGCCACCATTGCCTATAAAATGCAGAGGATGGAAGAGGGCCAACAAGCCATGTGTGAGTCGCTCATATTGGAGGCTCTTAACAAAGGTATGAGGGGCCTAATTACAGCTCAGACACACCTTTGCGATGTTCCTCCTCCTCCTCCTGCAGGTCCTCCTCCTCCTCCAGGTCCTACTCCTCATCCTGCCACATCTTCAACAGCACAGCCATAGCCCGGAAGGAAGCGTGGAAGGAAGACCAGAAAGTGAGGACCCTGGCTCCAGTCTGGTCAGCCAAAAAATGCAGCCTCTTGTGGTACCACAGCTTGGGGACACAGATGTCATCTGCTGCTTTCCAGATCTCTGTGACTTCGGGACCAGACTGCCCTCCCTTATATATGGACTCCTCAGGCCACCAATTTTGATGTTCAAGAATTGATGTCTGCCCTGGGGGTCCCAGGCTTCGCTAATTTCTCCTGTTGATCCAGTGTTGCCTTCCTCTTTGTTTGGTTCTGATCCCTTAATAAAGGATTTTTGTTTTGAATTATACTCTCCTATGTGTTTTGCTTCAAAAAGGACAGTTTGTTTGTGAGGATTCAGGTACATTTCAAATATACAATGTGAAATGAACAAGGGACACCAACACCAAACAATCTCCTTGAGATTAAATAATACAAGATATCAATGGTGTTGGGGTAACTTGACACACAAAACACACACAAAAATATTCGGGAGTAAAAATAAAAACAACATTGAACAAAGATCAGCCTTGGAAAAAATACAAACATTAAATCTAAAAAAAAAAGGCTTAAAATCCCCAAAAAAATAAAATAAAAAAAAACCATTCTGTCAGATGTGACAACTAATAACAATATATTCAGGGAATCCCAATAAAAAAACAAAAATAAAACTTTGTGAGAAGTGTGTGTGAATATGAGCAGCAAAACTACTTAATTCTTGTCACATTATAAAGAAGAAGAGAGTGCGCTGTATTAAACCATTTTTGACATTGCAGCGTGACGAAAGTGCTGTATCCATTGCGAACGCTAAGTTTACCAGAACGAGCTGTTCCGTGCCAGAATTTCTTCTGAGCATCATGCGTGGCACTTTGTGCATCGGAACAGGCCACACACGGTCGGAATTGACGCGATCGGATTTTGTTGTCGGAAAATTTTATCTCCTGCTCTCCAACTTTGTGTCGGAAAATCCGATGGAAAATGCCCGATGGAGCCCACACACGGTCGGAATTTCCGACAACACGCTCCGATCGGACATTTTCCATCGGAAAATCAGACCGTGTGTACAGGGCATAAGAACTATAAAAATGTATACGTCCTATGACTGATAATCCAAAGCTCAAATCTGTTTTGTGCTATGGGTATAGTTTACAGTATCTAATCCATCATCTACCACTCTTAATTACAACAAACAATTATTTTTGTTCTTATCATAGTATCCTAATTATGTCACGTCAGTGAAAAGCTAAGGATCATGTTCAGTTGGAATTAATTGTAGCAGATTAATTAATGCTACAATTTGTCACAGACATGCCAATTGTTCTTTCATATACAAAAATACAATAAACATTCCTTTCGATTATTTTAATTTGTTTCAGTCTGGCTTTTAAGCAAGAACTTTCACCCTTATGATTTCTATTGTTGGTTCATAGAATTTTAAACAGTATAATTTAAACACTAAAAGGCTGAAAAGTACTGTACATTTATCCTGAAAATATGGCTAGGTGAAGAACTCAGTGGCTTTTGAAACCTCTTGGGTAGCGTTCAAACCTGCCCCACATTGCATGTAAGGATATTCACATACAGCGCTCAAAGAACAAAATACAAACAGATTAGATACAGTATAACAAAATCACAGAAATCAAGTGAATAAAAAAACAAAATAAATAAAAAGTAAAAAGGAATGTGTCCATCCAGAGAGGAATTAAACCTACACAGACGTGAACAACATTGTGAAAGAAAGTTATAAGTTCATAAATGGGATGAAACAACACAGTTGAAAATCCTATTAGGGGGAATTCCCAACAAATTGGTAATGATTCTTCTGAAACAAGTTCCTTTCAAGCAAACAAAGTGACAATAAAAGAACCTCCACCACAAAAACGTGCTCTAGTAAATAGATAGACCTTACCAGAATGTTTGGCCACCTATAATGGATGGCCAGACAAGCTTTGTATATACAGTGCATCCGGAAAGTATTCACATCGCTTAATTTTTTCCACATTTTGTTATGTTACAGCCTTATTCCAAAATGGATTAAATTTGTTATTTTCCTCAAAATTCTACAAACAATACCCCCATAATGACAACATGAAAGAAGTTTGTTTGAAATCTTTGCAAATTCATTAAAAATAAAAAAAAAATCCCATGTATATACACGTAAAAGCCAGTAAATTAGAATATTTTGAAAAACTTGATTTATTTCAGTAATTGCATTCAAAAGGTGTAACTTGTACATTATATTTATTCATTGCACACAGACTGATGCATTCAAATGTTTATTTCATTTAATTTTGATGATTTGAAGTGGCAACAAATGAAAATCCAAAATTCCGTGTGTCACAAAATTAGAATATTGTGTAAGGGTTAAATTTTGAAGACACCTGGTGCCACAAACTAATCAGCTGATTAACTCAAAACACCTGCAAAGGGCTTTAAATGGTCTCTCAGTCCAGTTCTGAAGCCTACACAAACATGGGGAAGACTTCAGATTTGACAGCTGTCCAAAAGGCGACCATCGACACATTGCACAAGGAGGGAAAGACACAAAAGGTTATTGCTGAAGAGGCTGGCTGTTCTCAGAGCTCTGTGTCCAAACACATTAATAGAGAGGCAAAGGGAAGGAAAAACTGTGGTCAGAAAAAGTGTACAAGCGATAGGGATCACCGCGCCCTAGTCAAGATTGTGAAAAAAAACCCATTCAAAAATGTGGGGGAGATTCACAAGGAGTGGACAGCTGCTGGAGTCAGTGCTTCAAGATCCACCACCAAGAGACGCTTGAAAGACATGGGTTTCATACCTCGTGTCAAGCCACTGTTGACCAAGAAACAGCGCGAAAACCGTCTCACCTGGGCTAAGGAAAAAAAGAGCTGGACTGCTGCTGAGTGGTCCAAAGTCATGTTTTCTGACGAAAGCAAATTTTGCATTTCCTTTGGAAATCGAGGTCCCAGAGTCTGGAGGAAGACAGGAGAGGCACAGGATCCACGTTGCCTGAAGTCTAGTGTAAAGTTTCCACCATCAGTGATGGTTTGGGGTGCCATGTCATCTGCTGGTGTCGGTCCACTCTGTTTCCTGAGATCCAGGGTCAACGCAGCCGTCTACCAGCAAGTTTTAGAGCACTTCATGCTTCCTGCTGCTGACCTGCTCTATGGAGATGGAGATTTCAGGTTCCAACAGGACTTGGCGCCTGCACACAGCGCAAAATCTACCCGTGCCTGGTTTATGGACCATGGTATTTCTGTTCTAAATTGGCCAGCCAACTCCCCTGACCTTAGCCCCATAGAAAATCTGTGGGGTATTGTGAAAAGGAAGATGCAGAATGCCAGACCCAACAACGCAGAAGAGTTGAAGGCCACTATCAGAGCAACCTGGGCTCTCATAACACCTGAGCAGTGCCAGAAACTCATCGACTCCATGCCACGCCGCATTAATGCAGTAATTGAGGCAAAAGGAGCTCCAACCAAGTATTGAGTATTGTACATGCTCATATTTTTCATGTTCATACTTTTCAGTTGGCCAACATTTCTAAAAAATCCCTTTTTTGTATTAGCCTTAAGTAATATTCTAATTTTGTGACACACGGAATTTTGGATTTTCATTTGTTGCCACTTCAAATCATCAAAATTAAATGAAATAAACATTTGAATGCATCAGTCTGTGTGCAATGAATAAATATAATGTACAAGTTACACCTTTTGAATGCAATTACTGAAATAAATCAAGTTTTTCAAAATATTCTAATTTACTGGCTTTTACCTGTATATTCACAGCCTTTGCTCAATACTTTGTTGAAGCACCTTTGGCACCAATTACAGCCTTAAGTTTTTTTGAGTATGATACTACATGCTTGGCACACCTATTTTTGGGCAGTTTCTCTCATTCTTCTTTGCAGGACCTCTCAAGCTCCATCATGTTAGATGGGGAGCATCAGTGCACAGCCATTTTCAGATCTCTCCAGAGATATTTAATCGGGTCTGGGCTCTGGCTGGGCCACTCATAGATATTCACAGAGTTGTCCCATAGCCACTCCTTTGTTATCTTGGCTGTGTACTTAGGGTCATTGTCCTGTTGGAAGATAAATCTTCCCCCAGTCTGAGGTCCAGAGTGCTCTGGAACAGGTTTTCATCAAGGATGTCTCTGTACATTGCTGCATTCATCTTTCCCTCAATCATGACTAGTCTCCCAGTTCCTGCTGGTGAAAAATATCCCCACAGCATGATGCTGCTACCACTATGCTTCACTGTAGAGATGGTATTGGCCAGGTGATAAGCGGTGCCTGGTTTCCTCCATGATGCTTGCTATTCAGGGCAAAGAGTTCAATCTTTGTTTCACGAGACCAGAAAATTTTGTTCCTCATGGTCTGAGAGTCCTTCAGGTGCCTTTTGGCAAACTCCAGGTGGGCTGTCATGTGCCTTTTACTGAGGAGTGGCTTCCGTCTTGCCACTCTACCATACAGGCCTGATTGGTGGAGTGCTGCAGAGATGGTTGTTCTTCTGGAAGGTTCTCCTCTCTCCAAAGATACACTGGAGCTCTGTCAGAGTGACCGTCGGGTTCTTGGTCACCTCCCTGACTAAGGATTTCTCCCCCAATCGCTCAGTTTGGCTGGGCGGCCCACTCCAGGAAGAGTCCTGGTGGTTCCAAACTTCTTCCATTGACGGATGATGGAGACCACTGTGCTCATTGGGACCTTCAATGCTGCAAAATGTTTTCTGTAACCTTTCCCAGATCTGTGCTTCCATACAATCCTGTCTCAGAAGTCTACAGACAATTGCTTGGAGTTGATGGCTTGGTTTGTACTCTGACATGCACTGTTAACTGCGGGACCTTATATAGCCACTTCAATACCGGGCACTTATACATCTTCCTGCCCAGACCAATTTTCAGCTTTCAGTGCTGTCGCAGTTTGAATGACAATTGCGCGGTCATCCATCACTGTACCCAAACTAAATTTTTATAATTTTTTTCCCACAAATACAGCTTTCTTTTGGTGGTATTTCATCACCTCTGCGGTTTTTATTTTTTGCTAAACAAATTAAAAAACGACCTATAATTTAGAAAAAAAATAAGTTTTGCTTTTGTTTCTGTTATAAAATTTTGTAAATAAGTAATTTTTCTCTTTCACTGATGGGCACTGATAAGGTGGCACTGACAGGCACTGATAAGGTGGCACCAATGAGGTGGCACCAATGAGCGGGCACTGACGGGCACTGACGAAGGGCACTGATATGCGTCACTGATGGGCACTGGTAGGCGGCACTGATGGGCACTGGTAGGCAGCACTGATGGGTGGCACTGATATGCAGCACTGATGGGCATTGGTAGGCAGCACTGATGGGCACTCATGGGTGGCACTGAGTGGTACTGAAAGGCTGCAAAGATGGGTTCTTATGGGTGGCATTGATAGGCAGCACTGCTGGGCACTGATAGGTGGCACTGCTGGGCACTGATGGGCACTGATAGGCAGCACTACTGGGCACTGATGGGCATTGATATGTGGCACTGATGGGCACTGATACGCGGCACTGATATGAGGCACTGATAGGCATCCCTGGTGGCACTGGCAGTGGTAGGCATTGTGAGTGGGCACTGATTGGCAGCTGCCTGGGCATTGATTGGCAGCTGCCTGGGCACAAATTAGTATTTCCCTGGGGGTCTAGGGGGGGCATACTGGTGGTCTAGTGTGAATAGCCATCCTGGTGGTCCTGGACTGCATGGTGGCGGTCCTGGGATGGATCCGAGGGGGGGCTGGGCTGATAAACAATCAGCCCAGACCCCCCTGTCAGGAGAGCAGCCAATCTACTCACGTCTGTCAGACGCGAGTGAGGAAAAGCCGATCACTGGCTCTTCCTATTTACATCGTGCTCAATCGTGATTGGACACGGCTGATCACATGGTAAAGATTTTACCTAGATCAGAGTTGCGGTGTGTCAGACTGACACACAGCAACAACGATCGCTGTGATACGCGCCCCCGGGGGCGCGCAGCGGCTTAATATCCTGATGACATCATATGACGTCCAGTCAGGATATTGAAACCACTTCGCCGCCGTCATTCTGCTATATGGCAAATGACAAGTGGATAGACAGGTGTGTGCTTTTCCAAATCGTGTCCAATCAACTGAATTTACCACAGGTGGACTCTAATTAAGTTGTAGAAACATCTCAAGGATGATCAGTGGAAACAGGATGCACCTGAGCTCAATTTTGAGTGTCATGACAAAAGGTTGTGAATATGTATGTACATGTGATTTTTTTGTTGCAAAAATTTTAAACAAACTTCTTTCACATTGTCATTATGGGGTATTGTTTGTAGAATTTTGAGGGGAAAAAAAAATGTAATCCATTTTGGAATAAGGCTGTAACATAACGAAATGTGGAAAAAGTGAAGCGCTGTGAATACTTTCTGGATGCACTGTACTCCATATGACAAGGGAATAATCAGACTTCCAGAAAACAGCTCTCCCTGTAGTCACTCAAAAGGATCCATCAGGGTCAAGAAAAATATAAAAGAACTCTCATGGTGTAGTATTTAGTAAAACCACTAGTTAACCACTTGCCGATCGCCTAACGCAGATATACTGTGGCAGAATGGCACAGCCAGGCGAAATTACGTACCTGGTACGTAATCTGACTCCCTGCCTCACAGTGACACCAATAGCATTTTTTTTACTGATTATTGCATCGGTGTCAGTTTGTGACAGTTATAAGTGGTAGGGCAGTTAGTGTTAGCCCCCTTTAGGTCTAAGATACCCCCTGTCACGGAACGCCCCACACTCCGCTTGAGTGCTTCCGTCATATACCGCTTCCTAAGTTCTGGAACACGAGTCCAATGGATCTGGCTATAGGAACCCCAAGAACTAGACAACACCAGTCTTGGAGTACATCAGAACTGCCTTTATTTTGAGATCTCACAGACCTTTTTATGTCAGGGATGACTCAAAGCTAACCTAATTAACATGACCTAATTTACTACAAAATGTACCCAGACCAGATGACAGTCTTGTGGGCACCGGGCTTCACACATTAATACAATTAACAATACAAACAACAATCTCCCCCCTCCTCAGCCTAGACCATTCGTCTATTAGCCAGGGCTGGTGGCTAATGTGATCAGCTCTCTCAATTAACATAAACAACAATGGGTGAAAAGACTCTTAGAGCCACACTAAACACATTATAGCAGAGTTGATGACATTAGCATTTAACAGTACGAGTCCCAATGGTATAAATCAGTCACCATTCTAATATGGCATATAAAGGGTTCCAGAGTCTGTGTGTTTTGGGGGGACATGGAGCTGAATCCATAGTAACATCAACCCCAGGGTCCCCAGGCATACAGCTCACAGAGAGCACCATTCCCCCAAATGCTAGGGCCCATAATCGGTGGGCAACAGGCCTGCATACAGTCCTCTCCAACAGCCTCCGTCCCGGCCAGGTCCGTGACATTTCTCCCCTTTCGGCAGGAGACTAACACAGGAGGAGACCCCAGACGGGTTGACTCCGAAGTTAGTAAACAGCTCCAGTCCTCTACTGCCTGTACCCACACCGTACCCCAAATAAATTATTCCAAACAGAGTATCACTCACCCAGCCAACCTCTGCCTCTCTCAGAGAACATATCTGCCGCTGGGGAGAGGCCCGGACTGGCTCTTCTCCCTGGAATCCTTTCTGCCGCTGGAGAGAAGACAGGGGGACTGGGCTCACTCCATCCTGCTGTTGGGGATCTGGGCCGACTGCCCAGCATTCCTGGGGTATACAGGTGGGGACTGAAGCCCCATCAACCGACACCAGATCAAGCTGCAGTTGTGAGGTGATGACTGCATTCTCTCCTTGGACCTCCACAATTGCTGCAGGTGTGGGGCAGAGGTCTTGGACCCTCTGTCCGGTTGCCAGCACTTCTGCTGGGGGTTTGCCAGGTGGTTCCTCCTCTACAGAAACGTCTATTAAATCCCCAGTCTCTGGAATTGGTAAAAGTGTGGGACAGAGGTCTTGGACCCTCTGTTCAGTTACCAGATCTTCAGCTGGAGAAGTTTGTTTTAACTCCATAGATGCTGCTGGCAGAAAATCACATGTCCCTGTCAGTGTTGTGGGAGAAAGGCTGACTACCTCTTCTCTCAGTAAGGCCGAAGCCACTGTTGGTGCTGGGCAGAACACAGTGAACTTTGGCCCTGATAGCAGCTCTTCTGCTGGAGGCTCATCAGGTTGTTCTTCCTCAGCAGAAAAGTCTATCAAATCCCATGTCTCTGCAACTGATGTCTGGGAATAGAGGTTCACCATCTCCTGTCCATGGAACCCAGAAGATGCTATCATTTCTGGACAGAGGTTAGCAGAGCTCTGCCCTGTTGTCAGCACTTCAGGTTTGGGGACGGCAATCTCCGGATTTTCCACTGCCGATTCTCTGGCATGCTGCTGAACTTGTTCTAGCAGTTTCCTGTATGCCCTTTCCAGATGCTGTTCCTTCCTTAGCAAATGGTCCAGATCAGGTTTGAGCTCTGAGACCCCTGCAAGACCGAGCATAGACTCTCTATAGTCTCTCATGTCCTCAAGGTCAGGTTCCCCCTCATCGCCAAACATAAAAAGATCTGTAAGGTTCTCCCACAGCAATCCAGGGCCGCCAAAGTCATATCCCTCCGGAGAGCATTCTGTTGTCTCCCCTAAATATCCCTCCTCTGCGTGCCATTGCAGAGCCCGATAACGATTGTCCAGCTCTATCTCCTGCTGGACCAACCTGTCCAACTCAGTCACCCATTGCTCCTGGGGCTGCTCTCCCAGGAATGCCATCCGCAATGCCCGTTGGTCACTGGCCCGTTGCTCTTGGGTTTGAAAGCACTTGCCCTGTTTTATACCAGCGAGACGGAGGGCTGCATTCCAGAGCTCCACCCGAATCAGCTGCCTGAGCTCCAGGTATTCATCCTCAGACACAGTCCTGGTGTACGTTGAAAGGATGATCCGCAGCAGCCCCGGGAATTCTGATGCCAGGTCCATATCTCCGCTGGGGTGACTGAAGTCTGCTATGCTGATCTTGGATCCAGTTGGAGGTTTGGATGTCCCAGACTTCAGACTTCAGGAAGCTTTCCCGCTGCTTGCCACCAATGTCACGGAACGCCCCACACTCCGCTTGAGTGCTTCCGTCATATACCGCTTCCTAAGTTCTGGAACACGAGTCCAATGGATCTGGCTATAGGAACCCCAAGAACTAGACAACACCAGTCTTGGAGTACATCAGAACTGCCTTTATTTTGAGATCTCACAGACCTTTTTATGTCAGGGATGACTCAAAGCTAACCTAATTAACATGACCTAATTTACTACAAAATGTACCCAGACCAGATGACAGTCTTGTGGGCACCGGGCTTCACACATTAATACAATTAACAATACAAACAACAATCTCCCCCCTCCTCAGCCTAGACCATTCGTCTATTAGCCAGGGCTGGTGGCTAATGTGATCAGCTCTCTCAATTAACATAAACAACAATGGGTGAAAAGACTCTTAGAGCCACACTAAACACATTATAGCAGAGTTGATGACATTAGCATTTAACAGTACGAGTCCCAATGGTATAAATCAGTCACCATTCTAATATGGCATATAAAGGGTTCCAGAGTCTGTGTGTTTTGGGGGGACATGGAGCTGAATCCATAGTAACATCAACCCCAGGGTCCCCAGGCATACAGCTCACAGAGAGCACCATTCCCCCAAATGCTAGGGCCCATAATCGGTGGGCAACAGGCCTGCATACAGTCCTCTCCAACAGCCTCCGTCCCGGCCAGGTCCGTGACACCCCCCTAACCCCCCCAATAAAGTTTTAATCCCTTGATCACCCCCCGTCACTAGTGTCACTAAGCGATCATTTTTCTGATCGCTGTATTAGTGTCACAGGTGACGCTAGTTAGGGAGGTAAGTATTTAGGTTCGCTGTCAGCGTTTTATAGCGTCAGGGACCCCCATATACTATCTAATAAAGGTTTTAACCCCCTAATTGCCCCCTAGTTAACCCCTTCACCAGTGATCACCGTATAACTGTTTTACGGGTGACGCTGGTTAGTTAGTTTGTTTTCTATATTTTCAGGGTGCCTGACGTTTATTACCTAATTAGGGTTTAACCCCCTGATCACCCGGCGTCGCCCCAGGCAGCGTCAGATTAGCGCCAGTAACACCCACGCACGCAGAATACACCTCTCTTAGTGGTATAGTATCTGAACGGATCAATATCTGATCCGATCAGATCTATACTAGCGTCCCCAGCAGTTAGGGGATCCCAAAAACGCAGTGTTAGCGGGATCAGCCCAGATACCTGCTAGCACCTGCGTTTTGCGCCTCGGCCCAGCCCTGCCCAGCCCACCCAAGTGCAGTATCGATTGATCACTGTTACTTACAAAACACTAAACACACATAACTACAGCGTTCGCAGAGTCAGGCCTGATCCTTGCAATCGCTAACAGTTTTTTTGGTAGCGTTTTGATACAGTCACTAACAGTCAGGAGCTTTTTTACCTATGAGTCTCACTAGTGTACCACTAAATTTAGAGCGCAAAAGGGCAAACCAAAGGTACACTAGTGAAGAGACCTACACGTTTAAGAGCATGACAGATAGTGAAGAGGAAGTCACTCATCTGTCAGATTCAGGCTCAGAATACGATCCTGTAGATGACAGCGGCTCCATGACAGATAGCTCTGACGACGGAGTTGTGGTCCCTGCCAAGGTCAGGCGTACCAGACCCCAAACTTCTTCTGTCGTTGATGTGCAAGAACCGCAGGTTTCTCGTATGGAGCAGAGCAGTACTAGCGCCGCTATTCCTTCTCATAAACTGGCAAGCAGTAGCGGCCTAGTACACCCTGGTCGTACATCCAGCACTGCAGTATCACGTGGTGACGTGGCGAGTCCCATAAGTGCAGTTCAAGCTGGTGAGGTGGCAAGCACAAGTAGTGTCCCGCTGCCACCAAGAAGACGAACACAGGCCCGTCGTGCCCATAGTGCCCTTCCTGCTGCATTCGCCAATCCGAATTGGGAACCCACCACTTCTGCAGCACTCATACTTCCCCCATTCACTGGCCAACCCGGCATTCAGGTAGAAACCCTTGATTTTACGTCACTTGATTTTTATTGGCTGTTTTTTACCGAAGATCTCTATAGATCTATTGTGGACCAAAGCAGTTTGTACGCTGGTCAACACATCGCCACTATTCCCCAGTCCTCCCTTGCCAGAGATTGGAGACCAATTATGGTCTCCGAATTTAAGCTCTTTCTGGGCCTTTCCCTCAACATGGGCATAACTAAAAAGAGTGAATTGCGGTCATATTGGTCCACTGACCCAATTCACCATATGTCCTTGTTCTCTGCCTCCATGACCAGGGCACGATATGAGCAGATCTTGCGGTTCATGCACTTCAATGACAATGAACTCTGTCGTCCTCGTGGAGACCCTGGATACGATTGGCTCTACAAAATTTGGCCCCTCGTAAACCACTTCAACCAACGTTTTGCAGACTTGTTTACTCCCCATCAAGTTGTCTGCGTTGATGAGTCCCTGATTAAGTTTTCTGGCCGCTTGTCATTCAAACAGTACCTGCCCAGCAAGTGTGCCAGATACAGGGTCAAGATGTATAAGCTCTGTGACAGGGCCACAGGCTATACATGTAGTTTTATGGTTTATGAGGGAAAAGATAGTCACATAGAGCCAACAAACTGCCCTGACTACAAAGGAAGCGCTGGCAAGATTGTGTGGGACTTGGTGTCACCCTTATTCAGAAAGGGGTACCACTTGTACTTGGACAATTATTACACGAGCGTGCCACTTTTTAGTCACTTGTTTGATCAGCAGATTGGAGCATGTGGCACCATGCGACCTAATCGCCGGGTCTTTCCCCAGCAGCTTGTAGATTCTTAGGCTGGGGGAGAGAGCCTGCTTGCAGTGTAATAATTTGCTCGCTATGAAGTGGAACGATAATAAGAATGTTTTCGTTCTTACCTCCCTTAATGCAGACACGACGGTCCAAATTACTACGGCGACTGGTGTTGTGGAGAAACCCCTCTGTGTCCACAAATATAACCAAAATATGGGAGGGGTGGACCTCAACGACCAGTTGTTGGTGCCGTACCTAGTTGCCCGTAAGGCCAGAAGCTGGTACAAGAAAGTGTCTGTTTATTTATTTCAGTTGGCTTTGCTGAACGCTTATGTGCTATACAGAGCTTCAGGACGGACTGGATCCTTCCTTAAATTCCAGGAAGAAATCGTCAGAACCCTTCTGTTTCCAGACGGTGCTCCACCTCATCTTCCCCAACCAAATGCAGTAAGCCAGCTGCATGAGAGGCATTTTCTTTATGTCCTCCCGAGTACCCCTACCCAACGAGCTCCCCAAAAAAGATGTCGTGTCTGCAGGAAGCGTGGATATAGGCGAGACACCTGCAATTATTGTCCCTCCTGTCCTGATAATCCTGGTCTTTGCATTGGTGAATGTTTTGAACGCTACCATACACTAGTTGAGTATAAGCGTAGGGTACAGCACTGCACAGACTAGGCACACTTTCACAGGTTCTCCCAAGATGCCATCGCATTTTGAGAGACCCGAACCTGGAACCGGTTACAGTTACAAAAGTTACAGTTACAAAGAAAGTGTAAAAAAAAAAAGTAAAAAAAAAAAACACGAAAAAATATATAAAATAAAAAAAACAAAAATAGTTGTTGTTTTATTGTTCTCTCTCTATTCTTTCTGTATTGTTCTTCTCTTTTTTACTGTATTCTATTCTGCAATGTTTTATTGTTATTATGTTTTATCATGTTTGCTTTATAGGTATGCAATTTTTTTATACTTTACTGTTTACTGTGTTTTATTGTTAACCATTTTTTGTTTTCAGGTACGCCATTCAGCTGCAGAGCGGATTTATTTATCTTGACAGCAACAGCGATTGCTCCCACGATACATAAAGCCGTGACTCCAGCGCTGTCGGAGGTGATTTCACCACCACAGTTACATACTTCAGCATATATTTCGAAGCATGGGGCAGCAGGGGTGGAAGAGTGATTTGCTCCTACCTTTTGTGGGTGGATGCCCCCATGCTTCGGCATATATATATTTTAGGCACAGGTTGCATTAAAAAATGTTTTATTTTTTACTATTTTTTTTTGTATTTGCTTTGCAGGTATGGTAAGTCTTACTGCTATACTGTAATGTTACTTTGTTTTATTGTTAACCATCATTTGCTTAGCAGGTACGCCATTCAGTTGCAGCGCGGATTTATTTATCTGGACAGCAACAGCGTTTGCTCCCACGATACATAAAGCCGTGACTCCAGCGCTGTAGGAGGTGATTTCACCACCACAGTTAAAAAAAAGAGCATATATGCCGAAGCATGGGGGCAGCAGGGGCGGAGGAGCGATTTGCTCCTACCATTTGGGGCGGATGCCCCCATGCTTCAGCATATATAAGCATATATATGTATGTATGCCCAACATTAGAAGTGGGTGTATGAAGGGAGGTATTCTAATGGTGGGCATACCCATCGATCAGAGCTGATCAGAGACCAGAATGGCTTCAAACATCTCTATGGCCTAAGAAACCGGAAGCTACGAGCATTTCATGACTTATATTTTGCTGAATGTAAACATCGTCATCGGGAAATTGGGAAAGCATTTTATCACACCGATCTTGGTGTGGTCAGATGCTTTGAGGGCAAAGGAGAGATCTAGGGTCTAATAGACACCATTTTTTTCAAAAAAGAGTACCTGTCACTACCTATTGCTATCATAGGGGATATTTACATTCCCTGAGATAACAATAAAAATGATTAAAGAAAAAAAAAATGAAAGGAATAAAGATAAAAAAGCAAAAAAAAAAAAAAAAAAAAAAAAAAGCACCCCTGCCCCCCCCCGCTCTCACGCAAAGGCGAACGCAAGCGTCGGTCTGGCGTCAAATGTAAACAGCAATTGCACCATGCATGTGAGGTATCACCACGAAGGTCAGATTGAGGGCAGTAATTTTAGCAGTAGACCTCCTCTGTAAATCTAAAGTGGTAACCTGTAAAGGCTTTTAAAGGCTTTTAAAGGCTTTTAAAAATGTATTTAGTTTGTCGCCACTGCACGTTTGTGCGCAATTTTAAAGCATGTCGTGTTTGGTATCCATGTACTCGGCCTAAGATCATCTTTTTTATTTCATCACACATTTGGGCCATATAGTGTGTTTTAGTGCATTAAAATTTTAAAAAGTTGAAAAAAATTGAAAAATCGCTGTGCAAATACTGTGTGAAAAAAAAATGAAACACGCACCATTTTAATCTGTAGGGCATTTGCTTTAAAAACATATATAATGTTTGGGGGTTCAAAGTAATTTTCTTGCAAAAAAAAATAATTTTTTCATGTAAACAAAAAGTGTCAGAAAGGGCTTTGTCTTCAAGTGGTTAGAAGAGTGGGTGATGTGTGACATAAGCTTCTAAATGTTGTGCATAAAATGCCAGGACAGTTCAAAACCCCCCAAATGACCCCATTTTGGAAAGTAGACACCCCAAGCTATTTGCTGAGAGGCATGTCGAGTCCATAGAATATTTTATATTGTGACACAAGTTGCAGGAAAAAGACAAATTTTTTTTTTTTTTTGCACAAAGTTGTCACTAAATGATATATTGCTCAAACATGCCATGGGAATATCTAAAATTACACCCCAAAATACATTCTGTTGCTTCTCCTGAGTACGGGGATACAACAATGTGTGAGACTTTTTGGGAGCCTAGCCACGTTCGGGACCCCGAAAACCAAGCACCAAAAAATTTTTTTAAAAAAGCACCCCTGTCCCCCCCTGCTCTCGCGCAAAGGTGACTGCAAGCGTCGGTCTGGCATCAAATGTAAACAGCAATTGCACCATGCATGTGAGGTATCACCGTTGAAGGCCAGATCGAGGGCAGTAATTTTAGCAGTAGACCTCCTCTGTAAATCTAAAGTGGTAACCTGTAAAAATGCATTTCGTTTGTCGCCACTGCACGTTTGTGCGCAATTTTAAAGCATGTTGTGTTTGGTATCCATGTACTCGGCCTAAGATCATCTTTTTTATTTCATCAAACATTTGGGCAATATAGTGTATTTTAGTGCATTAAAATTTAAAAAAGTGTGTTTTTCCCAAAAAAATACATTTGAAAAATCGCTGTGCAAATACTGTGTGAAAAAAAAATGAAACACCCACCACTTTAATCTGTAGGGCCTTTGCTTTAAAATATATATATAATGTTTGAGGGTTCAAAGTAATTTTCTTGCAAACAAAAATATTTTTTTCTGTCAGAAAGGGCTCTGTCTTCAAGTGGTTAGAAGAGTGGGTGATGTGTGACATAAAATGTTGTGCATAAAATGACAGGACAGTTCAACCCCCCCCCCAAATGACCCCATTTTGGAAAGTAGATACCCCAAGCTATTTGCTGAGAGGCACGTTGAGTCCATGGAATATTTTATATTGTGACACAAGTTGCGGGAAAAAGAAATTTTTTTTTCCTTTTTTTTGCACAAAGTTGTCACTAAATGATATATTGCTCAAACATGCCATGGGAATATCTGAAATTACACCCCAAAATACATTCTGTTGCTTCTCCTGAGTACGGGGATACCACATGTGTGAGACTTTTTGGGAGCCTAGCCATGTACGGGACCCCGAAAACCAAGCACCGCCTTCAGGTTTCATTTTTGATTTCACTCTTCACTGCCTATCACAGTTTCGGAGGCCATGGAATGGCCAGGTGGCACAAACCCCACCCAAATGACCCCATTTTGGAAAGTAGACACCTCAAGCTATTTTCTGAGAGGTATAGTGAGTATTTGAAGTTTTGAAAATTGAAAGAAGAAGAAAAAATTTTTTTTCTTGTCTTTCTTCACTTTAAAAAACAAATGAGAGCTGCAAAATACTCACCATGCCTCTCAGCAAATAGCTTGGGGTGTCTACTTTCCAAAATGGGGTCATTTGGGGGGGTTGTGCTATCCTGGCATTTTATGGCCTTCAAAACTGTGATAGGTAGTGAGAAGTGAATCAAAAATTTACGCCCTTAGAAACCCTGAAGGCGGTGATTGGTTTTCAGGGCCCCGTATGCAGCTAGGCTCCCAAAAAAGTCCCACACATGTGGTATCCCCATACTCAGGAGAAGCAGCAGAATGTATTTTGGGGTGTAATTCCACATATGCCCGTGGCATGTTTGAGCAATATATCATTTAGTGACAACTTTGTGCAAAAAAAAAAAAATTGTCACATTCCCACAACTTGTGTCAAAATATAAAATATTCCATGGACTCAACATGCCTCTCAGCAAATAGCTTGGGGTGTCTACTTTCCAAAATGGGGTCATTTGGCAGGGTTTTGTGCCAGCTGGGCATTTTATGGCCTTCAAAACTGTGATAGGTAGTGAGGAGTGAAATCAAAACTTTACGCCCTTAGAAATCCTGAAGGCGGTGCTTGGTTTTTGGGGCCCCGTACGCAGCTAGGCTCCCAAAAAGTCCCACACATGTGGTATCCCCGTACTCAGGAGAATCAGCAGAATGTATTTTGGGGTGCAATTCCACACATGCCCATGGCTTGTGTGAGCAATATATCATTTAGTGAAAACTTTGTGCAAAAAAAAAAAAGTTTGTCATTTTCCTGCAACTTGTGGCAAAATATAAAATATTCCATGGACTCAACATGCCTCTCAACAAATAGCTTGGGGCATCTACTTTCCAAAATTGAGTCATTTGGGGGGGGGTTGTGCCATCTTGGCATTTTATGGCCTTCAAAACTGTGATACCCTGTTTCCCCAAAAATAAGACCTAGCGTGATTGTCAGTGATGGCTGCAATATAAGCCCTACCCCCCAAATAAGCCCTACCCTGTTTCCCCGAAAATAAGCCCTACCCTGAAAATAAGACCTACAATGACTTTAACTAGGGCTTATTTGGGGGGTAGGGCTTATATTGCAGCCATTACCGACAATCACGCTAGGTCTTATTTTCGGGGAAACAGGGTAGGTAGTGAGGAGTGAAATGAAAAATTTACGCCCTTAGAAATCCTGAAGGCGGTGCTTGGTTTCAGGGCCCCGTACGCGGCTAGGCTCCCAAAAATTCCCATTCATGTGGTATCCCCGTACTCAGGAGAAGCAGCAGAATGTATTTTGGGGTGTAATTCCACATATGCCCATGGCATGTTTGAGCAATATATCATTTAGTGACAACTTTGTGCAAAAAAAAAAAAAGTTTGTAATTTTCCCGCAACTTGTGTCAAAATATAAAATATTCCATGGACTCAACATGCCTCTCAGCAAATAGCTTGGGGTGTCTACTTTCCAAAATGGGGTCATTTGGGGGGGGGGGGGGGTTTGTGCCATCTTGGCATTTTATGGCCTTCAAAACTGTGATAGGTAGTGAGAAGTGAAATCAAAAATTTACGCCCTTAGAAATCCTGAAGGCGGTGCTTGGTTTTCGGGGCCCCGTACACGGCTAGGCTCCCAAAAGGTCAATTTCACTTATAACCATATAACCATGGCATGTGTGAGCAATATATCATTTAGTGACAACTTTTAGTATTTTTTTTTTTATCATTATTCAATCACTTGGGACAAAAAAAATTTAATATTTAATGAGCTCAACATGCCTCTCAGCAATTTCCTTGGGGTGTCTACTTTCCAAAATGGGGTCATTTGGGGGGGTTTGTACTGCCCCGCCATTTTAGCACCTGTAAATTCCAGAAAATGTACCCTAGTTTGTAGACGCTATAACTTTTGCGCAAACCAATAAATATACGCTTATTGACATTTTTTTACCAAAGACATGTGGCCGAATACATTTTGGCCTAAATGTATGACTAAAATTGAGTTTATTGGATTTTTTTTATAACAAAAAGTAGAAAATATAATTTTTTTTCAAAATTTTCGGTCTTTTTCCATTTATAGCGCATAAAATAAAAACCGCAGAGCTGATCAAATACCATGAAAAGAAAGCTCTATTTGATGGAAGAAAATGACGCAAATTTCGTTTGGGTACAGCATTGCATGACTGCGCAATTAGCAGTTAAAGCAACGCAGTGCCAAATTGTAAAAAGTGCTCTGGTCAGGAAGGGGGTAAATCCTTCTGGGGCTGAAGTGGTTAATATAAAAGATTACCTACTTAAGGACTGGAAGGATTTACCCCCTTAATGACCAGGCCATTTTTTGCGATATGGCACTGCGTCACTTTAACTGACAATTGCGTGGTCGTGCAACATTGTTCCCAAACAAAATTGATGTCCTTTTTTTCCACAAATAGAGCTTTCTTTTGGTAGTATTTGATCACCTCTGCAGTTTTTACTTTTTGCGCTATAAACAAAAAAAAGAGCAACAATTTAAAAAAAAAAGCTATATTTTTTACTTTTTGCTATAATAAATATCCTATAATAAATACCCCAAAAATATATAAAAAACAAATTTCTTACTCAGTTTAGGCCAATATATATTCTTCTACATATTTTTGGTAAAAAAATCGCAATAAGCATATATTGGTTTGCGCAAAAGTTATAGCGTCTACAAAATAGTGGATAGATTTATGCCATTTTTATTATTATTATTTTTTTCTACTAGTAATGGCGGTGATCAGTGATTTTTAGTGGGATTGCAACATTGCGGCAGACAGATCGGACACGTTTGACACTTTTTTGGGACCAGTGACATTTATACAGCGATCAGTGCTATAAAAATGCACTGGCAGGGAAGGGGTTAACACTAGTGGTTATCAAGAGGTTAAATGTGTTCCCTGGGAGGTGTTCCTGATCACTAGGAACAGATGATCACTCTGTACTCCCCTGACAGAACAGCGATCTGTTTGTTTACATTGACAGATCCCTGTTCTGGCTCTCGGTGGAGCACCGTACTATTGCACGAACCGATGTACAGCTACAGTGATTCACGCAATAGAGCCGACCTGCCACAGTATGACAGCGGCTGGCCGGCAAGTGGCTAAAAATACTCACAAAGTCAATGTAATAAACGAGCAGTATAATATACAGTACATTAATATACAAGCGTCCTGATGCTACCATCATGCTGTGTGTCCACTTTCAAGTCTCGACTAGTGTGATTACGCCACTCTCTGTGGCCAAGTCCAACGCGTTTTGGTTCCCCCGGATGTCATCAGGGGGAGTGGTACTGGTGTAGGATAGATGCATGGCAACTGAGCTGTCTACACAAGCACTACACAAGTGTTGATTGGTCTGTATTACCAGAATAGGCCTCACCAATTCTCACATGACATTGGATCCTGGCAAGTAGGGGTTAGGGTTTTCCTGTGTATTTTGGGGTTTAGAGATAGGTTGAGTCTATGCCCTTAGTTCAGCTTTTAGCATATGTGTATTTCAGGTCTGTAATTCTGAATATTTTAAAGCCAGAAATATCATACATTTAGCATAAAAAGGTCAAGAATGGCAGCAATATATTTTTGTTTACGTACAGGTCTCTTTTAAACACAAGAACACAAACATGCAGACTCTCCAAAGGTGTCTATGATAAAGATGTATGTTTATACCTATATTTATATCACATTCAGAGCTTGTTTGCCATTATTACAGTTGTTTGCACTTGGAGATAATGTTTGAAGCAGAGGATAAAGTAAATAATCTTTGTGTTCATGCAGTTGCTGGGATTTGAAGTAATGTATATTTTACAGTAATATAATTTCCTTAATAGTCCTTTATAAAATGATAAGCCAGTGTTTACACTTAAAGGTTTCTTGCAAGCAACAGCAGTTTTTTTTGGCTTTGTAAGTGCTGTCTTGTACCGCTGTTTAATCATGTATATCATGTATATTAAATTCAGGGAAATGTGTTTTTCTAAGGCACACATTCCCCACACTCTATAATGTCTTCATCCTGTAATCATGGGATTTAAGGAAACGATGAGCTCACGTTAAATCTGAAGGGTACTTACCTTATATTCCAAATCAATTTTATGTATACATATGACACAATGTTAAATGTGCAATAGATGATAATGTCTTAGGAATATTTTACTGATGAGTTGGGTGAAAATAATTGTCCTGAAGTAATTCTAGTAATTGAAGGATTGCAAGGTATACTGTGTCCTTGATAAATTGCTTACATTTTCAACTTCAGTTAGGCAAATCAACTGTTTTAAAAGCTAGAAATATTTTTATATTTTCCAGGATGTTCTGCACTAAAAAAACTTTCTGAACCCAGTATGGAGAAATCTTCTGAGCTATCCCAGCGACTACTGTATGTTGGTATCCATTGTCATAAATATAATTCAGGTAACAGGAAATTTTGTTCTAAATATTTATGTTTTAAAAAAAAAATCAGGTATTGTATGGTTATTATTTCCCTTTGGGATTATAAAAGTATTATGAATCTGAATTATGGTTAGTAAATCAACCCTCTGAGTTGTTTATTAGTATTGCACGTCTGTGTTTGGTTCACCAGCAGTTAAGCTAAACATGCCTAAAATCTGCAGAATCAATGAACCCCCTTGCAAAATATCCTTGTCCCAATGTTAAGGTAATAGGGTCTCCTCCCTACCTCCATATGCCCTAACAGGAAGTAGGGTAAACCAGAGGCTTATGGTAGAAGTGGGAAGTCTCCTTTATAATAAGGGGACAAATAAATATTCACCCATTCCAGGGGAATGAGTACAGGGCTATATTATTATCCCTGACCCGTGCCCACAAAATAAATGTTAAAAGAAAAGAAAATACAGACCAAATTAAGCATCCTTTAATGAAACAAAGCACACATATTTATTGTTTTTTAAAATTAAGTTTATTATGAGGATGTCTTCAAAATGTTTCCGCACTTTTATATTTTCATTGGAAATGGTGAGGTCAGGAGGATTAGTAATTGATCGTGTCTGAGAGTGTCATGTGACTAGACTTTCTGGCAAGCAGGCTGACCTTGCAATTTAGTAAACGTGTTGTATTTTGTTTTTTAAATCCTTAATAGAGTTTAAAAAAAGTGCAGAAACTTTTTGAAGAACCCTTGTACTTTCCTCAGAAGTAAATCCAGCATCAGTCATGGCCCCAACGAGATAATACTATCAATCATGGCATCCAGAGATGTAATCCACGTCAATCACGATACGCGTTACTCACTAATCTGCATATGCAGATCTTCTGCCAATAATTACCACATTAGCAGTTGTGATAATACTGTTGGAAATCCCTTTGATGACATTGACTAAATTTGGTCACTGATATCACCTGGGATTAAATTACCTCAGATGGTGATGAGGAAATCGCATAATTATTATTTCATTATTATTATTATTAGCTCACAATATCTAATACTGAATTTTAAAACTGGCCAATAGGCAATACAAGACATAAGAATGGCTCTAAGCCCTGGCTAAGTTATTATACAAGGACAAAGTTTAGTGATAGGAATGTGAGTAAAAAATGAATACATTGACAAGCCAGCCCACTCCTTTAGGAATGTGAAGTCATTTTGCTCCAATGGGGGATGGGTTGGCCATTTCCCTATATAACACACACACACAGCTTGTAATATGTGTGTCTTGTCATCAGAGCTTGCAATCTTTCATGCGTCTGTGGTCAACTGTGCCATGTCATTTAATGGAGGGGACCCATGGCAAAAACAGCATCTTTAGTTAAGTATTTTTGTCACATTATCTTTATCTGTCATTACTTTTAATAAATGTTACCTTTTTAAATATTTGTGTGATCTCCTTTTGCAGATATCGAACACAACCCCAAAAATGTGACAAAACATGTGGTACCAGAAGTGGGGTGTTTGATTTGTGTAAACTAAAGATACAAATAATCAAGCAGAATTGTGCTAGATTGTTTGTTCTGAGTTTAATGTTGTGTTCTTGTATTGTAAGCCATAGCACATACAGACAGCATAGAAAATGTATCAGATACTTAGCTGGTTTAATTTATTTGCCTGTTCAGAAATGTATTATGGGCTATATGGGCATTGTTCTTAGTTATGGAATGTTGGACTGACAGTCCTGGTAAAACCTGCCTTGACGTCAACCTGAAGCATATTGAAGAAAGGAGACAAACGCTTTTGACAGCAGCAACCGTCTATGCCACTGATCAGCAGCTGAACTGTTGGTGTAAGTTCCATCAGTTCAGGTCAAGTACCTGAATTGTTTTATCTGCTCTGATGGTCAAGCCCTTGAACTGTCTGTATAAATAAGTAAAAGTTCCATCTACCATAGTGGTTATGTCTATGACTGAAACAGTCCAGAGAATAAAATAGACTTTGTATTCTACAGTTCTTTCATTTCTACAACATTGCAATTGCTGTGCTGCAGCTGCGATCTCATAATCGTGTCTAAGACTATGCTGTCCATCACCAGATATGGGGGACTTTGACAAGCTTCTACACTTTTAAACTCTTGGAAAAGAAAGTTTGATGTTCATACCCACTTCTATGCTTTCACAAATGAACAGTTTGGTGTTCTTTTGTTAGTCCAACACAGTTTTTTCTATATCTTTTGAGCTTTGGATATTTTTATATTTTTCAGCCCTAACATAGCCAAATTTGATTTTCTGAAAGTAGGTATCTACACTTTAGATAGATACACTATAGATATTAGATCCCCCATTTTTCATTGAAGGTAAATTTAACCAGGGGGAGTGGAAGAATGTAAAAATAGTCAGGCACCTTCTCTATTGCTGATATGTAATTGATGTACAGCTGGAAGCATTAGATGATATTTGTGAGCCAGGGGGTGGAGTGATGGGGACATTGCATATTTCATATTTCCATATTATTATTATTATTGTTAGCTCACAATATCTAATAATGAATTCTAAACCTGGCTAATGGACCATAAAATACATAAGAATGGCTCTAAGCCTTGGCAAGGGATTATACAAGGACAAAGTTTAGTTAACTCAAGTGATAGGAATGTGAGTATAAACTGACTATGTTGACAAGCCAGCCCACTCCTTTAGGAGTGGGCTGGGTGATGGATTGGCCATTTCCCTATATAACACACACAAAGCTTGTAATACATGCCTCCTCTTCAGAGCTTGCAAACTTGCATGCATCTGTGGTGACGTGCTCCATGCCATTTAATGGGCGGACTGATAGCAGAGACAGCATCTTTAGTGAAGTATTCTTGTCATATTTTCTTTATCTGTATCTGTCATTACATTTAATAAATGTTAAACTTTTAAGTATTTGTGTGATTTCTCTTTGCACATATTGAACACCACTCCAAAAACTGACAAAACACATGGAATTCTGTTATTAGTGGTGGGAGTGCTGCATGTACAGATCGGTGTGTGACATACAGTATCTCACAAAAGTGAGTACAGCCCTCACATTTTTGTAAATATTTTATTATATATCTTTTCATGTGACAACACTGAAGAAATGGAACTTTGTTACAATGTAAAGTAGTGAGTGCTTGTATAACAGTGTAAATTTGCTGTCCTCTTAAATTAACTCAACACACAGCCATCTCTAAACCGCTGGCAACAAAAGTGAGTACACCGCCAAGTGAAAATGTCTAAATTGGGAACAATTAGCCATTTTCGCTCCTGGAGTCATGTGACTCGTTAGTGTTACAAGGTCACAGGTCTGAATGGGGAGCAGGTGTGTTCAATTTGGTGTTATCACTCTCACTCTCTTATACTGGTCACTGGAAGCTCAACATGGCACCTCACGGCAAAGAACTCTCTGAGGATCTGAAAAAAAGAATTGTTGCTCTACATAAAGATGGCCTAGGATATAAGCAGATTGCCAAGACCCTGAAACTAAGCTGCAGCACGGTGGCCAAGACCATACAGCCATTTAACAGGACAGGTTCCACTCACGACAGACCTCGCCATGGTCCACCAAAGAAGTTGAGTGCACGTGCTCAGTGTCATATCCAGAGGCTGACTTTGGGAAATAGACTTATGAGTGCTGCCAGCATTGCTACAGAGGTTGAAGGGGTGGAGGGTCAGCCTGTCAGTGCTCAGACCATATGCCGCACACAGCATTGAATGGCTGCATGTCTGTTGTCCCAGAAGGAAGCCTCTTCTAAAGATGATGCACAAGAGAGCCCACAAACAGTTTGCTAAAGACAAGTAGACTAAGGACATGGATTACTGGAACCATGTCTTGTGGTCTGATGAGACCAAGATAAATCTATTTGGTTCAGATGGTGTCAAGCATGTGTGGCAGCAACCAGGTGAGGAGTACAAAGACAAGTGTGTCTTGCCTACAGTCAAGCATAATGGTGGGAGTGTAATGTTCTGGGGCTGCATGAGTGCTGCTGGCACTGGGGAGCTACAGTTCATTGAGGGAACCATGAAAGCCAACATGTACTGTGACATACTGAAGCAGAGCATGATCCCCTCCCTTCGGATACTGGGCCGCAGGGCAGTATTCCAACATGATAACGAACCCAAACACTCCTCACAGATGACCACTGCCTTGCCAATGAAGCTGAGGGTAAAGGTGATGGACTGGCGAAGCATGTCTCTAAACCCTATTGAGCATCTGTGGGGCATCCTCAAATGGAAGGTGGAGGAGCGCAAGGTCTCTAACATCCATCAACTCTGTGATGTTGTCATGGAGAAGTGGAAGAGGACTCCAGTGGCAACCTGTGAAGCTCTGGTGAACTCCATGCCCAAGAGGGTTAAGGCAATGCTGGAAAATAATGGTGGCCACACAAAATGTTGACACTTTGGACCCAATTTGGACATTTTCACTTGGGGGGTGTACTCACTTTTGTTGCCAGCGGTTTAGACATTAATGGCTGCGTGTTGAGTTATTTTGAGGGGACATCAAATTTACACATTTATACAAGCTGTACACTCACTACTTTACATTGTAGCAAAGTGTCATTTCTTCAGTATAGTCACGTGAAAAGATATAATAATATATTTACAAAAATGTGAGGGGTGTACTCACTTTTGTGAGATACTGTACATTGTGATTGACATAGAATTACATTACTGGATGCCAGGATTTATATGGATTATCTTGCTAGGAGCCTTGATTGATGCTGGGTTTACCTATCTAGACATAAATAAACTTTATTTTAAAAGCTGGTAAGTATGTGTTTCTGTGTTATTTTAATAAAGGATGCTGATGTGAAAGGACTGGAAGAGAAGAGGTAAGAGGTAAGAGGAGAGGGGGGTAAATAACAGGATCTCCGCTTGTCCATTCACTGAACACCTTGTATTCAGGAAAAAGAATATAAGTTGTTATGTGAATGGATGAGGGGAGAATGAATCACATGATCCTTCCTATGTAGTATACAGTATGAATAAAGCTGACATTTGCACAGTAACCATAAGCACTGTGGGCATGGGATACTAATCATTTGAGGTAACTTATTTATATTGTATTCTTTTCAAAAAATCAAATTTTTCTGGAGTTCTATTTTACATCAGTGGTAGTCAACTTACTAACTATAAAGAGGAGTGATCCAAATGGGGCAGAGGTGGAAAGAGAGAGGCAGTTTGTGGGAAGCACATGGCATACCAAATCTATTGCTTTTTGTTAAGGTGAAAGTGTGACTTTAAGTACAGTGATTTGTAGATCAGTTTTGTGTTATTCTACAAATATTTTTCCAGGCAAAGTACTCCCCATGTTGAGGACATAGATTTTTTTGGGCGGGGGGCTCATGTTTTTTCAATTTTCTGGGGTTCCCCCGTAAAATACATACAAGCCCTAAAGGACCTTTATGAATTTTGGGGAACTCCTAATCCATTTTTTTAACTATACCCGGGTCCTTTGCTTGGTTATGGTTGGGGAAGCCAGGTCATGTAAGTGAATAGGGTTGGTGGCATCAGTGGTTTTTAAGAACTCAGCGATGCCTGCACCAGCACTCTTAACAACCACTGGCAGTGGGGAGCTGTCATGTATAATAGTGGTAGTAATACCACTATTATACATGACCCTTGGCTTCCGATGAATGGATAAATGTTTTGGCATTCTTCCGAGTACTCAAACAGCCAGGGTTCCATGTAAACTTGTGTTTAAACTCAACCTTAAGCTCATCCCTAAACCTAAAATGCCTGTTATTAGGGCAGAGAAGGGGCATGGAAATCTTCTGCAGGTATATTTAGACATGTCTGCTTGCTCTTTACTGTTAAAGTAGAAGAGTGCCTTTAACCACTTGCCGACCGCTGCATGCCGATATACATCGGCACAGTGGCAGTGGTGGGCAAATGGGCGTACCTGTATGTCCCCTTTACTTGGCGGGCTGGTCGGTGCCCCCGTCATGGACAGCGTGACCGTGCCCGCGGAGTCGATGTCCGGCGGTGTCCCGTGATCATGTCGCAGAGCCGTAGAACGGGGAGATGCCTATGTAAACAAGGCATTTCCCCCGTTCTGCCTAGTGACATAACAGGGATCTACTGCTCCCTGTTATCGGGTGCAGTGATTGCTGTCATGTCAGTGGTAGCCCATCCCCCTCAGTGGAATCACTCATTAGGACACACTTAACCCCTTCCTTGCCAGTGACATTTATAAGGTAATCAGTGCATTTTTATAGCACTGATTGCTGTATAAATGACAATGGTCCCAAAATAGTGTCAAAAGTGTCCGCCATAATGTTGCTGTCATGATAAAAATAATTACTAATAAAACAAAATTAATAATAAAAATGCCATAAATCTATCCCCTACTTTTTAGACGCTATAACTTTTGCGCAAACCAATCAATATATGCTTATTGCGATTTTTTTTACCAAAAATATGTAGAAGAATACATATCGTCCTAAACAGAGGACAAAATTAGGTTTTTTATATATCTTTTGAGGATATTTATTATAGCAAAAAGTAAAAAAATATTGCTTTTTTTTTCAAAATTGTCTCTCTTTTTTTGTTTATAGCTCAAAAAATAAAAAAAATAAATGTCAGTTAAAGTGATGCAGTACCAAATCGCAAAAAGTGCTCTGGTCAGGAAGGGGTTAAAATATTCCGGGGCTGAAGTGATTAAGTAAGATGATTTGTAGATAAGCCATTAGAGGAATCAAACATTCAGTCTTCAATCACATTGTCTCCCTTCATAACGACTGTTAAGAAACTATATTATCACACGAATAGGTCACTGTTTTTAATGAGATTGTGTCAGGGCTGGCCTCTCAGCTCTCCATTCTCAGTGCTCAGGTTGCTCAGCTGTCAGTTAATTGCCAGCACTCATCGTTCTACAATGGCTCACATGGTGATCATTTCCTGCTCGTCAGTCCAGCCAGCCCCTTCTGGCTATTTAAACTGCCTGGTTCATTCCTTTTATGCCTTCACCTTGGTCAAACATATCTGGAGACTCTGTTGAAGACTTGCCTGGTTGACGTCCCTTCTGGTTCCTGATCCTGTCTGCTGCCTCTGACTATGCTGATCTCTAGCTTCCTGATTTACTGGCTTTGATTACCATACCCTGGCTATGTTTTGACTATGTTTACTATTTGTACCATTTTTACCATTATATTAAAAGGTGTGATTTTTAGTGCATTTTCTGTCTCCGTCTGATTCCTGGTTCCTGATAGTAGACCCCAGATGATGTCTTATTAGACGAAACGCATCAGGACGGGCTCTGCTGATGCCACTTTGTCACAATCCATATTTAAATACCGTGTTTAAATACTCTGTCTAAAGACAGCACATTAGCGCTGCACTTTTATTTACCTATTTTTCACTTTGCAAACTGATCTTTTGCTGTGCTGGCTGCTACTTTAACAGTTAAAGAGACAGCGCAATATATTTGTTTTAATTTTACACAATCCACTGACTGGTAATATTTTTTCCAGATTGAAAGAGCAGGACCATCGCATGGATCAGTTTGCCATAGCATTACAGACACTCCTGATTCACACTGTTCACCTGGATCCTCCCACTGTGGCTGTTCCAGTACAGGCCGTCCCTGCTGCTGCTCCAGTCTCTGTGCAGGCACCCGCCTCGAATATTACCTCTATAAGAGGTATGTCTGATTCCGCTCTACTTCCCCAGTGATTTAGGGGCAATCTAGTTCAATGCAGAGGGTTTCTCAACCAGGTTGGGATATACTGTACTTTGAGATGCTGCCCCAGGTGTTGCACACAGACAGAAATAAAGTATGCTTTTTTATTTCTTTGCTTTCTGATAGAGCCTTGGTCTGGGCAAACCCTCTATAGGAGATGCAAAAACCCATTGTCCTGAGTTACCTTGAGTTTGTGGCTTCCTTTAAAAGGGTATTTGATGTTCCCACATGCTTCACTTCTGCTTCCAAGAGCCTCGTGTCCATTAGAGTATGAAAACTGTTGCCGATTGTGCCATTGAATTCCATATTCTGGCAGCAGAGGTCGCTTGGCACAATGAAGCCCTCGTGGCTGCTTTTTCTTTTTATCTCTTGGATAACATCAAAGTTGACATAGCGGCCCGAGACATACCTACGGATCTGGAGAAGTTGATCGCTTTTGTCATTCTCATTGACTCCAGACTCTGAGAGAGACCTTCCTTTAAGGAGCACTTGCGGAAGCCTCCTGTATATTTGGCTCTGAGCTTTGCACTCCCACCCTTGCCTCCCTCACCTCCCATGCCTCCTGGTACCGAGTCCGCCAGTGACGTAGAACCCATGCAGTTGGTCTTCACACTTCTCTCTGTGGATGAAAGAGCCTTTAGGAGGAGAGAGGGATTGTGCCTTTATTGTGGCCAGGCAGGTCACTTTTTAAAGTCTTGTCCTACCCGTCCAGGAAACGCTTGCACCTGAGGTCCTGTAGGAGACAAACCTTAGGTAGCGTTGTTACGTCCCCAACTATCCTGAAGGATAAGCCTTTAGTTCCGGTTACCCTTTCTTGGTCGGAGTCATCCATTGAGACACAGCCTCTAATCGACTCTGGAGCTGCAGGCCTGTTCATAGATAGTGCTTTTGTGTCCAAGCACTCTATTCCACTGCAGCTTCATGCTACTCCACTTGCCATTGGGGCTATTGATGGGAGACCTCTACAGTCTGCCCATGTGATGCATAAGACTTCTCCATTGCCCGTGGCCGTGAGGGCTCTTCAAAATGAGATAATCCAATTCCAGGTCACCTCACCTCATTACCCGGTGGTTTTTGGTTATGCTTGGTTACAGAGGCACAACTCCTCTTTTGATTGGCTTCGTGCTGAGGTTCTTACCTGGTCGCCACCAGTGTTAACTCCGTCAATAAAAACGTTTTCGTCAAAAATTTGGCAGTGGCATTTTTACACTGACGAAAAAAAAATAAACGTACAGCACATTTTCGTCCACTGACTAAAAAACTATAATAAAATTCCAATCTGTTTTCGTTAACGAACAAAAACGAGATGAAAATGGCAGGGAGGAACATTTACCCTCGTGGCCAAACGTCCATTTTTTTTGCGAAGCTCCGCCTACTTCCACAGTCTAGTCCCAGCAAGCACCGTGCCACCGCATCGAGAGTACCAGTGCCAGAGAGTGTGAGAGCGGCACTGTGTGACTGTGCATTACAGGCCTCCTGACTCCGAGTCACGTGACTCCCAACCTCCTCCTGACGACGTGCCAGGTGACCAGAGCAGATTGTGTGAGTGTACACTGTACCCTGTATGATTGTCTCATAGTCATTGACTGTACAGTAATTGTGGTACATTACAGCAGGCCAGAGGTCTCCCCCTCCCCTCAGACGACCCAGAGAACACTGTGCAACAGTGCAACTGTGCATTACAGGCCTCCTCTGACCCCTGGTAGTGGCATCCAGGGCACTGTCGATTACAGGCCATCCCTCAGACCACCATTCAGCACTATGCAGCATTTATTTACAGGCCTACTCAGACCACCTTCATCCAGAAAGCACTGTGCGTACAGCCTTCCTCCTCACTGTCCGTTCACGTCCAAAGTATACCGGAAATGTCAACTTCTGTGACTGTCACTGGTAGAAAGAGAAGAGAAGATCTATGGATGTATTTTACATTTGATGTTAAGGACAACAAGACCCTTTGCAAACCATGTGGAGCAACACTCGCTGGTAAAAATACAACAAGCTTGAAGCGTCATTTGCAGACAACTCATCCTGAAATTCATGCAAAGGTAAGCACAGCAGCACTTGACTCCGCTTTTGTTGGGAACAGTCTTATGTACCTTGCAGGGATTTTTTTAACAAACTTTCTTGCAGTCAGATTTCATACCTTCTGTTATTCTGAAGTAATAGCTATTTGTTTGTCTGTCTATGTTGTGCACTTTAGTAACTGAATTTTAATGGAAGCCAGTGATTTGATTTCATAATATCTATTAGCTGCTGCTTTCCCCGAATTGAAGTATCTCACCAAAATATATGTAGAAGGATGTGGTCAATGGTAACTGGGAGGGGCTGGGGCACTGTCAATTTTGGCACAGCACAGAACAGGCATCTAAAGGCCTAAGGCTGGCCCTGGGAAGGGCTATACATGTAGCATATTATAAAGAGACAACTTGGAGCTGACTGTGTGGGGTAAGAGAGAACGTAAAATCAGAATAACTTTAATTTTTTTCCCCCTAATTCAACTCCACAGATACAGAAAATCTCAAAGGATGGGCCAAGTCAAGCCAGTGCACAACCACAGCAAACTATTTGCACTGCTCTTTTAGGTGCTTCAGAATACAAAATTGATTCTAATGCCGCGTACACACGGTCGGACTTTTCGTCTACAAAAGTCCGACAGCCTGTCCGACAGACTTCCGACGTACCTTCGGCGGACTTGCGGCAGACTTTGTTACGAACGGACTTGCGCACACACGACCACACAAAAGTACGACAGCCTAGTACGCGGTGACGTACACCAAGTCCGACGAGACTATAAAACGGAAGTTCAATAGCCCGTACGACACCCTTTGGGCTCCTTCTGCTAATCTCGTGTTTATCTCGTGTTAGTAGAAGTTTGGTGAGAGACGATTCGCGCTTGTGAGACTCGTATTTTTCAGTTCGTTTTAACTGTTGTTCAGTCTGTGCTTGTGAGGTTTGTATCTGCTTTTCAGTGCGTTTGGTCAGTTGGCATTGAGAAATCTTTGTTTTATTGGCCGCTCGTTCCTGATTTTCAGGTCGTTCTTCACAGGCCTTGCTGTTCTTCAGTGCGTTCTGTTTAGTGCGTTCTGACCAGCCGACCGTTTTGAAGCCATGTTACCTGTACGTACTCGTCGTCGAGCTCGTGCATTGTATGTGCTTGGTGCTGTAGTTTATTCTTCAGCCCAAGACCAGTCCATGAACAGGGCGAGGAGGAGTTCATGGACCAAGAATTGGTTGCTTCAGCGTGACCAGTTCTGTCACATGCCTTTGCTCCGTGAGATCCGTGAGAATAATCCTGAGGATTTCAGGAACTTTCTCCGGATGACGGACCCCGTTTTTGACCGTTTGTTGGCTTTGCTGACCCCCTATATCAGCAGGCAGGATACCTGCATGAGGCAAGCCATCACTCCGGAGCAGAGGCTGGTCGCTACCTTGCGGTATTTGGCCACAGGGAGAAGCCTGCAGGACCTTAAGTTCTCGACAGGCATCTCCCCCCAGGCTCTGGGGATCATTATCCCAGAGACCTGTTCTGCCATCATACAGGTCCTGCAGAAGGACTATATTAAGGTAAGATATTTTTCTTTTATTAGCATCACATGTTCTTTTATGTAATCTTTGATAATATAATGTATTTCTTGCTTCAAACACTACTTACCATCATTGCAATATAGTGTGAATGTCCCCTTTTTATCCTCACACATGCTGGATTTTTTTCCTGTTATTTTTTGTCATGCATGTATATTTTCCTTCAATAACCTTCCCAGCATGAAGTGATGGGAACATATCCACCTAGTCTACTCATTTGGAATGTATTTTGTTTGAGTGTATTTAGTTTGCTGCTAATGAGCAATTATCTAGATTTCACAACCCCCCCCCCCCCCCACCTAAACTCACTCCAAATAGTTTGCTGCTAATGAGCAATTATCTAGATTTCACAACCCCCCCCCCCCCACCTAAACTCACTCCAAATAGTTTGCTGCTAATGAGCAATTATCTAGATTTCACAACCCCCCCCCCCCCCCACCTAAACTCACTCCAAATAGTTTGCTGCTAATGAGCAATTATCTAGATTTCACAACCCCCCCCCCCCCCACCTAAACTCACTCCAAATAGTTTGCTGCTAATGAGCAATTATCTAGATTTCACAACCCCCCCCCCCCCCACCTAAACTCACTCCAAATAGTTTGCTGCTAATGAGCAATTATCTAGATTTCACAACCCCCCCCCCCCCACCTAAACTCACTCCAAATAGTTTGCTGCTAATGAGCAATTATCTAGATTTCACAACCCCCCCACCCCCACCCTCGTTAAAATTTGCTGGAATGTTCTGTGGTGTTGATTTGTCTAAAGCAAATATATGTGGCACTTTGCAAAATGCATGTGCACTCTACAAGTGCATTTGTTCCAGTGCTTTAGTAAATGAGCAGAAGCTCTGCTGATTTCCATCATCAAATCATATGCAAGCCTCAAAGTGTTTTCATTAATTGCCCTTGCATGTGATTGTGTACTCCTTGCAACATGAATGCCTTTTTACATTACCTCATTTACTGTAAGCTGGTTAGCAACTGCACCTGCAGAGTGCGACAACTGCAGTCTTGTAGCCTTTTTAGTCCCTAAATTCCTGCGTGTCCTAAAAGTAATTTTTTTTAGGGATTTCACAACCCCCTAAAATGTAATCAATGTTCCATCAGAGGGGGTGAGCAATCTGATAAGTGTGCCTTTCCATATTAGTTATTCCAGAACAATTAAATTATTGAATGTTATACTGATGCTGGGGAATAATGTTTTTAATTGTCTAATTTTCTTGCAATGTTAGCTTACAAATTAATTGATTTTGGTTTTCTTTTTTGATTTCCCAGTTTCCTTCAACGCCACAGGAATGGCAGACTGTGGCATCCCATTTTGCCAGCCGTTGGGACTTTCCCAATTGTGGAGGGGCTATAGATGGGAAACATGTCCACATTGTGCCACCACCCCATTCGGGGTCATATTATTTTAATTATAAGGGGTTCCACAGTATTGTTTTAATGGCGGTGGTGTCGGCACACTATGATTTTTTATATGTGGACGTGGGGAAGAATGGCCGGATGTCGGATGGAGGAGTATTTGCCCAGACGGAGTTCTGCCAGCGTCTCCAGAGTGGTGGCCTGGGATTGGCACCTGATG